>NC_086320.1:330481137-330628637 GCF_036172605.1 Pelobates fuscus | reverse complement strand
GGGAGGGTTTTAGGGATGAATTCCCAGATGTAGAGCTCCTTAGCCCTGAATATCTACATGTGGTGAAGGAGGCAAGAGGATAGTAGTGTTTTTAATTTAATTTTATTTCAGGCAGCTGCTTCTCTGAAAATGCTCCATCAGGCTACACACTCTAGCAAGAAGGGGTGGTGCTCTCCAAGTTGGAATTAGTTGCCGTGGAATTTCTGCGCATTCTGTTATCAGTTAGGCAATGTGGGGAAATCACATTACATAGTGGGCTCTTCAAAATGTGCTTGTTTCCAGATATGGCTTCATTGAGATACCAGAATGCAATGTAATGGAGTGCTATGGCACTGGGGTTCTTTCTACCTCCACCATGTTAAAGTTGTTTATGTTAATTCTGTGGTTCAATCCCCCCAATGATTATGCGAATAGGGCTAACAACAAGTAATTTTATTAAATGTGCTTGAATAAGCTAGGTAAGTTGTTAGATAAGTGCGCTCAGTGCTAGATATCTTACAAAGTAAAAAGATGGATGAGGACTCAACTTGCAAGTATGTTTTAACATGTAAATATGATAGATGATGACTATGGGTGATAATATGAAAGACAGCATATATAAACACAAAATAAATTTGATCGATGAGTCTGATGTCTGCTTAGGGATTCAAACAGCATATGTTTCATGATATAATATAATTGGCTAAATGTTATAATGATTACACCTAACCTATGAAAGTCAGTGCATAATAACAGAACTGTAATTTTACATGTAAAGATGCTATGTTGCCTACAGGATAAGTTCACAGAGTATTGTTCTAGCAACAACAACAAAATTATCAGCAAGTGCAATTATTGTTTTAGTTATTCTACAGCAATTACAAGTGTTTTGTCATTGACACACCATTTCAAATATGCTATATTTTGTGCAATAATTTCATTTCAATGAGTAAGAGTGTGTGTGTGTTTGTTTGTGTGTGTTTGTGTGTGTGTGTGTGTGTGTGTGTGTTAGTGTTTAGCTTTCAAAATCAGTAAGAAAACATCATGTGCCAATTCACTCGTGTATCAACCACCAAGTGTTGTCTTCAAAGGTAGCAGGACATGACCTGGATGATAATTATATGGCAATGCAGCAAGACTAACATTCTTTGCTAGAAGAGAGAATTGGTGAGAAATTAGGGGATATTATAGAAAGGTTAGGTCAGCCCAGAGCATCTTTATCATCTAAGCAGACATATTATTTTCTAAGTTTACATTTGTGTTTTATGTTACTATTCTTTACAAAATTGTAATCATGCCTGCCAATTTTCCCTGCCTACCTCCCGAGGCTGAGATGGAGGTAAGTAGGAAACAGAACAGGCCATCAATGTGGTGAGTCTGACAGTCGAGGCCCCCTTAAGCAGACAATGGACAGAGAGCTTCTGAGGCACTCTGTAAATGGTCCTAGTTCCCAGTGCCTTCCTGCATTTTGAAATTTGCCAGCAGATTTTAAAATATGGGACAGAACCCCAGGACTTGGTTTTCCTGGAACAGTACCCCATAATGCAGGATTGTCCTGGCAAATTCAGGACTGTTGGCACCAATGCTGTAATGAATCAGAAAAAAAAAACATATTGAAAACCTAGAAGAACAGACCAGAGTGTTTACTATCTGCTGAGGGAATTGCATGATAGGTTACAGTCATGAGTTAAATTTATTTTCACCTCCTGTCCTGCTGTAATAACTCTCAGTTTTGACAGACGATTTACCAGCACCTCCAAACCTGTCTCTCTGCTTCTCTCTGCAATGTCTGTTCTTTTCTAAGCATATGCTGACCAAACATCCCATTAGTTATAGTCTTAAATAATAAGATGGAAAAATAAACAAGGATGGATATATCACAAAGAACATATCATTTTGATATTTCACACATTTTTATTGATTTAAGACGGCAGAATGCCTCCAGAAACATATTGTGTGTTATCATGGGAATTCATATGCACAGCTTAAATATTTTTTTTTCTCTCTCTAATGCCCTTTTCCTGTTTGTGAGTTCATGTCAGTGAACTTGAGAGTTGGTTTTGATGTGCTTTTAAGAAAACTATATAAGATAAACCAATAAAATGCTGGAAGGTGTCTTAAATACGTGGAAGCCAACAACAGATCAAGAAACCCAATATATATCTCATTGTTAATTTGAACCATGATAATTATGCATAAACATATAACATTTTTTTTAATTCTTTTTTCAAAATAATGAATTTGGGTTAGTGCATTGTATGGTTTCTTCCTTGTATATCAAGTTGGCATTTACATGCACAACATCATCTCCTGTGATAGTAGGAGCAATGATTATATGCCCTACAGTTGATATGCCCTGCACCATATGATAAACCTGTGCACATATTTCTATTACCGTAGTTAAAGAAATCATAGTATACACTTTGTGTATATGATGTTACACATGCCTTGACAAAAACTCCAAAGCAATAAAGTAGCAGATTTTGCACACAAAAAATAAAATAAAAAAATATCCAAATATCCAAAAAATAAAAAAAAGACTTTATATTATGCAAATAAAAACATCTTTGGTTATTTACTCAGAATATGCTTCCTAAAATACTATGGAAGTTATGCATAATGTAATTTACTTGGAGTTACTAACCCCAGACCGTCAGGAAGATGCCTTCACATTTAGGTTCCCAAATTGCAGAAAACAAATTGAAGAGTCCAACATTGTGCTGTAAGCAGAGATTATTTAGCTATAAAGTTAACCTGACAATGGTTTGACCCCTGGGAGGTCTATGCCAAAACATGTGGATAGTTTAATTTGTTATCTACCGTAGAAGTTAATCCTTGCACAAACAAATAAAACCAAAGATCTCGAATATGGTATATAGTAATGTATACCTCCAGACTGTCCAGGATCCAGCAGAAAAGCTCCAATTTGGGACCACTGTCATTTGAGGTGTCCTTAAAAAGTGCAGTGTGACCCTATCAGTGAGCACATCCATAGATAGTTACTCAAGAACATCTATAGTGCCATGCCCATGCTCAGGTGCCCGGCTAGCTGATTAGCAATTTAAATCTATATAGACATACTGGATACCGAATTTACCGAAAAACTTTACACCAAAGCCAGAGCTGGCCAGGCATCCATTCCAAGATAGGCAGAATAAATAATGGTTCAAGCTTGATAAAGAACTTGAAATGTTGCTGCTTGTGACCCAATAAAGCTGCTATTTCTGTTTTATCGGAGTGCAAGAACCATTATTTATTTAGCAATTTAAAATGTGTCACCATGCTGTCACACTTACATAAGGACAATGCCACCCATGTATTATCGACATGCCCCGCAACACAGAATGTTTCATTATCACACTCCATACAGCAGGCTCATCTAGAGATCCTATAACATAAATCTTAAAATGGTCACTATATAAAGGCACATTATCCCAGCTTAGCCTAAACGTGTTATAGTCTGCCTGATATATTGCAATTTGACATAATAAGTCTACTTGGGTTATTGAACAGAAACCACTTGTTATCAACCCACAAGCTGAAAACACTATATGGTTTCTTCTTTTAAAGTATTGCTTCAGACCCTTGAGGATTATATTAAACATTTTTACAAGATCTCTTGTGATTTAGAGTTTAGAGTTGGGATAACGTGAAGCCTTTTTATTAAAATGACTATGACTCATTTATTATACATCTTGTCATAAAAGTATTACTCATCTTAGCAGTTCATAACTCTTTAAAATACCATCCATCTTTGCTTTTCCTCACATGGCTTTGTTTCTTTTAACATCATTAAACAAATTACAAAACAATGAACATAAAAAGGAAATGACTGATTTGTCTGTGGCATTTAACAAGTTAAAATGAATACTTCCAAAGTACTAGTTACTAAAATGATTGTACTGCTTATGATGAATTGAGAGAATGTTTTACTAGTAAACTGTGTGAATGCTACACATAACTTACGTAAGCATATTGGAAGATATTCTATACTTATACAGTAGTAACAAGAATTAAACTTTTACTTAGTAAATATTAAAGTTTAGATGAAGTCTAAAACATTTCAGGCATTTTTGATCATCCTGTTTTTTCCCCCTGTTTTGATCACTTCATTGTATTTGGAATTCAAATAAAGCATGAATAATTATTAACATTTTTTTTTAGTGGATTTCCGAACCTGAATCAGTACTAATTGAGATTCAACAGGATCCAACTGTGTTCATTATTTCTGAAATTTTCTACATGCCATGGATGGTAGGGTGGGAGTTAAATATATTTCATAATCCAGTGGACATTTGTGCCTAAGGGAAGGGTTTATAATAGAGCAGTTTTTCCTGAATTAGAAACATAGAAACATAGAATGTGACGGCAGATAAGAACCATTCGGCCCATCTAGTCTGCCCAATGGTCTAGAAAATTGTTAACCTTCACACTACCATTGTTATATTTGATTGTTTATTAAACAGATTTATATGTAACTGGTAATAGATTCGGACTAACTGCCTAGGGTCTGGGCTCATATAAAGGCCTAGGCCTGGGGTTCCAGTTCTAGCTGTGAGGGTGCCCTGCTTGAACTGGCAGAGAGATCAGAAGCACTACCTTGAACCCCATCACTTCATTGTTGGAACATTTTAGTCTACAACAATATCAGGTGTAGACCACTTTAAGATCTCCTTTGCCGTCCCCCAGTATTTCTCGCTGATTCAGAGTGCCACAGCTCGTGCTCTGAATCCTGAACAGAGTTCCAGAACTCCAGAACCCTGAGGACGCTGTTAATGTGATATTGGTACAGAACCCAATGCTACCCCATCAGATCACCAGCTCATCCTACACTGGACCATTATGGATAATGCATATAACTTAATTAAAATGTATACAGATACTTTCAAACACAACAGTCAGTCACACACATTTAATACTCCATGCACATACAGCTCTCAGCACACAACAATCAGCCGCTACTCACAATCTCACACACAAAACACACCATTCATAAAAAAAGACACAAGGCTCTATGATGCGGCCCAAACCTGGAACTTGCATAGGGCCCGGGGCAATCAAACCACTCTCTGATTTCTACATTTCAACAGATGTGCTAATTTTGAGTGTAAATTGATAGTCAGACAAAAAATAAGTAAACAAATTATACACATTTATGCGTATTGGGATTTTTCATTAAAAAAAATTTAAATATTGGAGTAATGAAAAAATAATTTACATGATCTTTAAATCATTTACAAAAGCTATGCAAACTATATTGCACAAATTCAAATAGGTTCTGAAATATTAGTATTTAATCAGAACTACAATTTTTCTCACAACAGTAAGTATGTGAGAAAAATAGATAAATGCAAAAAGTCAAATACCCTGCTTGCAAGTATTGGCAAGGATCCTGATAAAAATGTAAACAGATTGTAAAATGTCTCCATTTGAGCATAACTCCCACATACAGTATATTTAAATCATGTATTTCTCAAATAAAGATATTTAGAAAGTTTTTTTTTTTTTTAACATTCTATGTAAGAGATACTATTCACTCCTCCTCCTTCCCTGGCTGAAGGAACTATTTAAACTTGGAAACTCCCTTTACTACGCGGAATTAGAGAGAGAAGCAGGTGACAGGATCCAGTCCTTCTGTCCTGGTTCTGTTCCCTTCAAAAACACAAATGTCTTGCAAACATCAATAGATAAAAAAGCAATACAGATTTATTGCGTTCCCACAGCAAGCTAAACAATGATTCAGCTTACAATAGAAAACCACAACAACAATGTGCAAAACACAAAGTGAAAGTGCACCCTCCAAAAGCAATACAAGTATATAATCAAAGAGTTAATACTTATATACGGACATAACGCAGATGGCAAGCGAATATTGGCAGTGCCTAAAAAAGAACAATATAGAACATAGTGTATACTGTAGGATAAAGGTGAATGGTGTATAATAAATGGGTACACTCACAAATTCCAAAGCCGTGTCAGGCTCTGTATAGTAAGCCCAATGGTGCCTGTGCAATAGGTCTTTCTCAAGTTCAAATTGAAAAGTGCAATTAAAGATTAAATACTAAAGGGTATTAATTAATCATGTGGTGAATTAATGGATCAAATGATCAATCAATAGCAACAAAGATCAGTGAAACACTTATTTACAAAGTATCATGTGGCGGCCCAGTTGCCAGTTTTAAACATTTAGCAGACATGCCCCTGTAAAAAATCTCCAGTCTACTAATATGAGGGCTTTACTCAGCACCTTAGGACTTTATTTTGTATTTTTACCTTTTTACTTTTTTAATGTGACAACTGGCTAGAAAGAACTGGCCAGCTCCCATATAATTAACCCTTGTGCTGCAGAGAGTTTTTAACTATTTGCTCACTGGCTGCTGGCATTGTCATGTTTTTTCAAAGCTGCTATTCCTAAGGGCTCTTGACCAATCTTGGCTATTGTATACTTGCAATAATGCACATGTGTTGTGCTATTGCTTGTTTTTTATTTTATTTTTAATAAATTGGATGTTATATCTCTACTGATTGTTTCTTTTTTATTAAGAATCTCCAGATTGAACTATTAAAGTGACTGTGGCGCCCTGTTTTTCTAATATTATACTCAGTTTTGTCTTTTTTTTTTGTTGCTGCGGTTGGGAGTGACCTCTAGACAGTGGCTTGCCTTCACTTGGTTTCCTTGTCACTTTCTCCAGCCACCTATCTATTGTCTCTTTAATTCACAATCTGGCTGCCGACAGTCAGAGAAACTATAAACATGTTGTGATATCTCTTTACTATTATATGCCTCTCTGGGTTTCTTCTTATAATGCAGGTTGTTGTTTCTCAGATCATTCAGTACTGTCAGTGGCTCAGCTGTGTGCATACATTTGATAAGGAAGTATTTTTCTGGAGTGAGGGGGTGTGGCTAAGAAGGCAGACTAATTTATCATTCTGCAAAAACATTTAATTCTTTTTTATGCAAAAACTATACATATTTGAGCATGCAAAAAAATAAAATAAAAAATAAAGCATATTAGTGAAGGCAACATCTATCTAATGCATTAAAGTTGTATTGGTGCCTGTGGTGGACGTTTAAAAGTAAGTTTCACATAACACTCATGATGTATACTATTTTTACACTCACAGTTTTACATAATACTATCATCCCTTTTATATTTTACTTTATCTATTTTTTTTCTTTTATCTTAGCATCATTCTTCATAGAACGTCCACACATCTAGTAGTGAAATTTGATTTGTTTCAAATTGAGTCTTTTTCGTTATATGCAAACAATGCCATAGTATCTTATTCCCAGTTAGCAACAGTATCTTTCTACATTTGTACTAATTACAGTACTATGGTACTGTATAGAGTTTATGAATAATTTAAGAAAAGTGCTGATAACTGTTTGGTGTGTGTGTGTGTGTATATATATATATATATATATATATATATATATATATATATATATATATATATATATATATATATATATATGGAACATGGGGGGGTGGTTGTTTATTATATATATATATATATATATATATATATATATATATATATATATATATATATATATATATATTGTATGTAATATGTATCATATTAATTCACCCTAAAGGTAGTGCTTAGCTTCAAAAGTTCAGTTTTAATCATTCATAGACTGGAAATGAAATGTGAAGATTAAAATGTTCAAAGCAAATTATACTTACATTCTGCATACGTTTGAAGCTGAGAAAATTCTGCAGGGCTGAGATTGACCCATTTTTCTTGGTTAGTCATTATGGTCATAGAGATTCCAGTTACAGCGAGGACAAATGTGACACTTTGATGGTACTAATAATTAAAATGATTTCCTTTCCGTTCCCGAGGGTCTTCAGTTTAAAATGTAGGGATAATTAACAGAGATGAAATCTTCTATGAAGTCATTGTATATTTTAACATTCTGTAATAGAGAGAAAATATAATGAAATTTTGACAAAAAGGTTTGCAACAATACATGTGTCATTTTATGTGACAGTGTATTTTTATTTTTACCAAATCAGAATGAAAACATTTCATTGTGTTTTAAAAAAAATGCCCACTGACATTAGATAGATAGATAGATAGATATGGATGGATGGATGGATGGGCAGAAAGACAGACAGAAAGGCATTTTGCACAACAATGCACCTATACGTGTGCCTAAAAAAGTCTAGACCATTCTTAAAGAATTAATAAATCCCTGATTAATATGTAAACCCCCAATGAAAACACACAGACATTTAATTATACATTTTTAATTGGGGATATATCTAAAACAGCTTGAAAAAGTTGTAGACGGACAATCGCTACCTATGAGCCAGGGGAACCATTTGACATTTTGTTCGGTTGTGAACTTCCAAAAGTGACCGATCGCTACCACTATTTCTCTGGAACTGAGCGCTATTTGGACAACTTGGGCGCTCAGATTCAGGCTATCCAGGGAGATAAGACCTTTGGTGGTTCAGATATATATTATGTATTTTTTTTTTATAATTTTTGTTTTATAATTTGTAACTCTAGTGTCTGGGAGATAATTAGTTCAAGCAAAGTACACTAATTTATCTCCCAGACACAGAGACTCCAGGGCATGTTGTGGGAGTGTTTGGGGTGTGTTTTACAATCATTTTGCTTGAGACACTAAGCTTGGGGTCTGTGTATATAAGTGGGCCATTTGGCCGGAATAAAACATTATAGTTGTACCCTTCATTAAGTCTCTACTGATGTTTGGGTATGCGAACGGCGAACTGCTTTATTTTCCCCATGACCTTAGGACTTTGGGAGAGTACGAATCAGCGTACTATGTGAACGGGCTATAATCACTTATGGCTCTAGCCTTTCGGGAGTATACGAACGAACGGAGTCCGTTACAATAACTATAGTAACAGCTACATACTTGCAAGACAGACTGCAATTAAAATTTATGGAGAAAACCCTTTACAAATTATGGAATGTATTAAGGTCTAACATAGGCACATCAAGGTGTTTGGATGCAAAGCTTATGTCTATACAATTAGTGAAAAATGTTCAAGTTGAAGGATAGTTTCATAGAAAACTACAATTATCATTGTAAAATATTTTGAATCCTGCATCCAAAGTTTAATATAGTCACAATAAGAAGTGTACCCTTCATTAAAAGCCCAAAAAAGAAAAATGTCTTCAGAATTGAGAAGGAACTCTGCGTGCTGATCCAACAAGAAATCCATGACCAAAATTAAACAAGTCGTAACAAGAACTAAAATATATCATTAATAAATTGAATACTGATGAAACAGCAGAACTCCCTTGAAGAAATAGTAGTCCAAGATGACGACTGGAATTATCTATTCATTCAAAGATAGGAAACGCAATTCGGGCAGTCAAAAAGGGGCAAGGAAATATGGTGCTTTGACTTTGCTGACATGTAAAAATGTCAACACCATTGTCAGGCCTCACGGCCACACAATATCAGGCATTTGTGCAGTACTAATTCTGATTATTATATAAGTGAAGTAAAGAAAAATAGGAAGTGAGAGAACTTAACATTTTATGATTGATTGTACATTTTGTCCTTTTGCTATCAATACAAAAATATGGAATGTATCCAAAATGGTTAACACTGACAGAGGGTGAGCTACTTGGTGTTGAATCAGATGTAAAAGACATACTATTCATTTTGCTATTCTAAGGCTAAATGGGTATGGTTTTTAATAAAGGTTAGTGATGGTGGAGACAGTGGTGATAGAGGTGTCAGTATTTCTCATGGCCAAGGTGTTCAAACTCTATGAAACTATGTCATTACTACTGATAGGGGGTTAAGCAACAGGACTTGCCCTACCCTTACTCAATTTTGTCTGGGGATTATTATGTTACATTGTTTCCTTGTCCTGTGGTGGTTCTTGTTCTTGAGAGTGTGTTTATACTATGTATTGGATTTACTGTTTTCTGACCTTGGCTTGTTTGACCAATTTTGCTCTCTGTTATCCTAGACCTCGGTCTGACTATCGATTCTGTGTATCTCTGTTATCCTAGACTTCAGCCTGTCTCTTGTTTATTCTCTGTCTGCTTGCAGACATTTCTTTTATGTTCCTTAGGCACTAGCCTGGCCACTCTAAGGACCCTAATGTTTTACTTCACTGTTTCCTTTAGGTTTGCGTGTTAGGGTATCTCCATTCCTGACACAGTGGATAGCAGTGCAACATTGCACTAGAAAAAAACAACAGTATCACAGTTGAATGGAACAGGCTATCTCTGCCATTTGAAGTTTGTGTGAGTGCCAATGCGGGAGTAGCTGAGGAACTTTTTCTTACTTTGCTTGCTTTTTTTACTAAACAACACACTCACACACCAAATAAAAAATAATTTTCTTTCTACAAACAGTTATCAAAAAAAAAAAACAACTACAACCACCAAACCTTTTACAACTATATTGGTAACCTAGTCTCACACTAGGATCAATGACAAAATGGCAGTCTCATATCTACCACTCAAGTGCCTGTAGCAGTAGCTAGTTAGATACAGCAGCAAGCTAAACCTAGTCACACACTAGAATCAATGACACAGACTATCTCCCACTCTCACATAGTCACAGCAAGGCTAAAATACACAGTATCGCTGCTGGCCTGTCTCCCTCAGTAGCTGTAGTCAAAGTGTCTGGATTTTTTTACTGCTCCTCCTTTTTCTGCTATGTCAGTCAGTTTTTACTTGATCTGTAAATCCACAGTTACTGGAAGTCCCCTAACCATTACCAACGTTTTTTCCACCTTGATGAAAAAGGAGGTATAGCCCACATTATCGGGCAGATCTCGTGTCCATCATGGCAAACTAAGCTGCTTATTTGCCCCCACCAAAAAAAGAGCCTTTTTTAGATTGCATCCTCTTTTTTTTTCTGGTGCTAGGAATGGCATTCCAAATCAGTAATGAAAATGAGCATGTTCACAATTGGGCGAGCTGATTCCCCAAAGACTCTGGTGTATGGCAGCCTTGAAATTGGAATTTTGACCTGGTCACGTGAACCGCCCCATTTCTGCGGAATTGCAGTTCATCTGGAAATTAATCTCTGAGTCTACAAATTACAAATAATAGCAACTAGATTTGTGCTTGATGATAAAAGAAAATTGTTTCAGTGGATTTGGGTTTTGTTCATGTGGTGTTTTAGTTCTGACAAATTTCATCCATAAACAAACCAAAATGGTGCAACAATGTGCCTATCAGTTTACTGCAAAAAATATATAATGTACATAAAATAAATATAGAAGAAATAACCAACAGAAGAGAAAAACCTTTGGAGCAGTGAAAAAATTACATATTTTATATTATTGTCACGATATAACTACCCAACATGCAATGTGTAACTCAGCATGGATAATACAATAAAATATTACGGGTCCTTAGAGTGGCTGGGCTTTACATATATGGACATAGAATGATCAAGCCAGCGATAATGTAATCCAGAAACCAAGAGACAGTAGCCCGGTCAAGGGTAACAGAAGACAGAGTAGTCAAGTGCAGCCAAGTGTTGCCTAGTCAAAACCAGAATAAACAAAACCCAAAAGCCAATTTATAATGTGGTATCTTAGGTGAATAGCCACACCCCCAAAAAGTCAGGGACAGTTAGAAATTACACAAGTCAGTGTATTTTCATGAAAACATCAACCCTCCAGCCTCTTGCGTCCATGTGTTTGCCAGGAGGTGACCACAGAGAGGTAGCGTGACAATTAGATATTTTTTATTTGCATTCATGATAGATAGATAGATAGATAGATAGATAGACAGACAGACATTCTTACTGATTTTTATGTACCAGTTAATGTGTTTCTATAATTCTGTGATTTCTTATTCTATTACAAAAACACAAAACATGTGTATTCCAATGGTCCTATTAAATTATGTCTAAATGTAATGGGCTGTCAACTAAATGCAAGCTTGTAATCAAGCTATTGATTAATTGAGCTGTTATATGGCCTTTAATTAGAGATATGACGCCAGCAAAGCAATCTGTAAAAATTTCACATTTTGAAACCTAGATGGACACATGGCTAAATAGGCACACCAGCTTCAAAAAGCTAAACACAATCTGGAATATTTTGCTCCAGCAACAGTACAATGCTGTGAATGAAATGATAGCATCAAATTGTTCTGAAGACAAAATCCAGGGATTGCTTTCAAATATATATACTTGGGTGAATTATTAGCTAAAAAAAAAAAAGATTTTTAGACATACTGAATGGACAAAACCTCAAATAGCTTGCCCTTCAGGGTACCCCCTCTCAGGTCTCATACATGTTTTAGCTCACTTGTATCATTACAAAGAGAACCTCAGACTAATCCCACCTACAAGGGCAGTCCCCACTGTGCCTAGGGGTTATGAGCTACATGTCACTGACGATGCCCAAAAAAGGTCAAAATGAGCATGAGCATCTTTTGTGCAGACAAAGCCTGCCAACATTGGGATCGCAATAAGCCCTCTGGGTAGAAACTGTTTGATATATGACAGGCTAAGTATTTCCCTGTAGTGGCACTGAAGTGCAAGCTATTTGAGCTGTTGTCCTTTTTCAGTGTTTGCATATCTCCTGTTTGTTTTTCGGTGGAGCATTATTGGGTTCTGAGACCACGCAGAGCCACATACAAAATTATGTTAACTTCTTTACACATTATTTTTATTAAAAATTCACATTTTGAGAAACATAATTTTAACAATATAAAAAAAAATATAACAATGAAAAACAACTGAATTATGAATAAAAATAATATATAAAACAAAAAGGGGGAAGGGGAAGAAATAATAGAAAAGGGGGTAGGGAATTCCAACCATAGTTACATAAGTTATAATTATCAGATTTGTACAAAATAGCATATAGTACAGAGTATATTAAAACCATTTATAGAGAGATAAATAAGTAGCAAGAGAGATTAGAACAGAAAACAGCTCAATTTTTTGTCTTCATATATTTAGCACATATATATATATATATATATATATATATATATATATATATATATATATTGATACTCGTGTTTCAGGGCACGTGGAGCTTCTCACACCACAAAGCCAGCTCATACTTTGTAGTTATTAATGGAATCCTGTAGTGCCAGGAATACAAAGCCGGTTTCCTGGCACTATAGGCTCCTGGAGTGCCCCCCTCCCTTGTGCTCCACCTTTAGCCACTTACCTGAATCCAGTGCTGATGTCCCTTTGGCATGGGGTCATGCTCCGCCCGCACTCCTTCCCCGCCGATGTCAGCCGGCGGGGGAGATCTAATGCGCATGCGCAGGCACGGCCCTGCGTGCATTAGACCTCCCCATAGGAAAGCATTATTCAAAGGTTTCCTATGGGGGAAATCTGATGCTAGAGGTCCGTGATGACGTCCAGTTTTAGATAACGGACCAAAAGTTCGTTTGGATTCCAGATTCATTTGGATTCCAGAACCCTCTAGTTGCTGTTTGTTTTGCAATGTTTACATTGCACTAAGTGGAAAAAGGTCACAGCACCCAGACTACTTGAATGAGCTGAAGTGGTCTGGGTACCTACAGTGTCCCTTTAAGTGCTAAAAGCAGCACTTCTTTAATAGATGAGATGGTAGCTGACTTCCATTAACAAGTTTAATTCTGAAACAGTAATGCACACTTTTTAATATATGGTCTATAGGAAATTTAGATAAAACCTTTGTCATATGTGGTGATCCTAAAACCATGATAAGTCTATCTGGGGGCATTTTTTTTTCCTGAAACAGGTCTGTATACATTATCTTGTTGAACAGTGGTTATGGTGCCAGGAGTGCCCTACCTTCCTACTGTAAGCAGTCAAATCATTTTAGAGAGGTTTGACTTTTTACATAGGGTCCACTAAGGGCTGCTAACTGCCTCCACTACTTCAGTCAGAGAGCTGGAAACTTCTAAACAGGAGATTTTGTTAGCTTTCCTGAGCTAAGCCTTGCAGTGCACAGCTAGCTCTCAACCAATGAGCTAAACTCTGAACTGCTAGGCTTAAGTCAGGGAGAGTGCCCGAAACTCCCTTTCTGAAGTAGTGAAAGCAGGAAGATGCACCTGTCAGTGAGTATCTGCTTGTATATGCTTTGTATATTTGTGTACGTCAGTATGTACTTGTGTGATTGTGTGGCATTGTATATCTGTTTGTATATGTGTGTGGTAGTGTGTATGGCAGTATGCATCTGTGTAATTGTGTGGCAGTGTTTATCTGTATGTGTATCTTTGTCTGGTATTGTATATCTGTTATAAATCTGTTTGTATAGAGCGACGCACTTGCACCGCATAGTAGACTGGCATGTTCCGAAGACTAGCAAGAAATGGATACATATGGAACAAGCTCAGACGGAAAGGAAAATACCAGCGGCAATATGGTTGAGCGGTCACCTGAGGAACCCATGGACCTGGTCTAATTCATTCATCGGGGCAACGTTGAAGATCTGGCACCTCATCAGCACCAAACTCTCCTTAACCACGAAACCGGGACCGCTGACCCCAATCACCTAGAACCCCGAAGTAGCAGGAGGACTCACACCGTGGGATGTCAGGACGTTTGGAACGACGGATCAACCTTACATGCAACAGTGGTGCACAGGGGATGCGCTGAAACCGCTACCGGAACATATACAGGACAGAACCCCGACGTGCATAGAAAGACTTTATTATCTCCAGATTAAAGCATACTACATGTCCCACAATGGTAGGCGCCTGTTCCACAGGTCGCTAACACAGTTTGAGGAAATCTGCCAAGCCAGAGCGCACATAGCCAGAGGCATCTCTATGATCTACGCGTTACTCCAAGCCGCAGCTCGACCCGAACCAGCAAGATCTATGGCAAGATGGGAAGAAGCCACCGGCGTCTCACTTACAGAGCCACAGTGGATGAAAATCCACATACTGACAAACCAAAGCGCAATGAGCTCCAAACAGCAGGAACTCAATTACAAGCTGCTGACCGGTGGTACAGGACGCCTGAGAGGATACACAGAATGAACCCGGACGCACCCAACACCTGCTGGAGATGTGGAGAAGAGACAGGATCCGACATTCATGTATGGTGGACATGTAGAAAAATAGTCCCGTTCTGGAACCAAGTCCATGCCCAGATCAAGAACATCCTAGACACCGATCTCCAACTTCAACCACTCCAGATGCTCCTCCATCACACGCAGATGCCCATATCGAGATATAAAAAGTTGCTCACAAAACACCTCTTAAACGCAGCCAAACTACTTATCCCAACCAACTGGCGGACCGTGCGGACACCCACCATCCAACGATGGATGGACAAGGTAGAGGAAATCCACGGGATGGAGACCCTCACAGCAACCCTGAGGGGAACAGTGGACAAATACATGCAGACTTGGACCCCATGGATGGATTTCATATCACACAGCAGGACGTGAGACTATCGGTCCCCGTGTGTGGCCGGGGGCGTGGGGGGTGGGACGGCAAAGGAGAAACACGGAGCGGGGGGGCGCGTGGTGGGTCAAGGAGGACGTAAGGGCTCGCCCTTTCCATACTGCCCCCCCGGCCCTCCCCCAACTTCAATCGGGCTTTCCTCTTCCCTTTTTTTTTTCTCCCTCTCCTACATCCCCTCCTCTCTCACCTTTCTTTCTTTCTCCCCCCATATATGTTGGCCCGAGTGGACGGGACCTGCACGGGAACAGGGGCTGAGGGAATGCCCAAGGGCTCCCGAACCACAAAACAAATAATCAAGCGGTCGACCCAAAACACACAAACACAACAAGGGACACCCACAGGCTGGTGAAGGGAGGCAAAATGGGTCCAATCGCCCACACAACCGACAAGACAGAGTTTGAAGATACAGACAGAACATAAATGCAAAAGAAGGTACCCCTGGCACAGAAGGCAGGAACAGACAGGCACGACCACGAGAGATAACTCGTCCCTATCCCAGGACCAGGGACTATCCTAAGACAAAAGAAGTTAGAATAGGAGAAGCTTTAATACACGCCAACAGGCCCCGAGAAACACATAGTTACAGGGGGTAACCCCCTGCTGAAATAGCACATACTAAGGCCGAACAGAATATGGGCAGACAGCTAGCTAACCAACCTGGTGTTCCACAATCTCACAATACAGGCTATAACACTCCAGCAAAGAATAAATAATATTTCAAAATCAGCAGCGCAGAAGAGAATGGCATGCTCCGGTACCAGTAATGATGACCAGCTGCACAACGTGTAAATAGCATAGCACTTAAACAATGTTAGCCACAAATGTTTAGAAATGTAAAATTGGGAAGTTATATGTTCCAACGTTTTACTTTGACATATTGACCAAATTGATATGTAACCAATAAGCTCAGTATCTTGTACGAATACTTAAATATGAAAATAAAGATTGTAAAAAATAAATAAAAAATAAATCTGTTTGTATATGTGTGTGGCAGTGTGTCTGTGTGGCAGAGCTTATCTATTTTAATATGTGTTTTTAATCGTGGATCTGTGAGTGTTTCCATATGAGTGAGTTTGAGAATGTGAGCATGTATGAAGGTGAGTGTGTTTGTGCATGTATGCCTCTGTATGAGTACAGTGTCTGCATGAGGGATGGGGGAAGGAGGGTGGGCGATCTGACATCCTGTCTAGTGCCATGGGCAATCTTAAGCAGACTCTGACTGTAAGGAAAGAATATGATTTATTTAGTAACTGGGGAGAAATATTAGAAACAAAAAAGTGGCACATATTTTGCTCTTTTTTTCTCATTTCATCATTCTTTAAAATAAAAAATAAATATTCATTCTAAAACTTGAAAGTGTTAACCCCTTAAGGACTGAGCCAAATGTACACGTTGTGAACAAAACAAAACGTAAACAAAACCTGGCATTTGCGCTACATGTCTGTCCAACCGTAATTCACCTCTTTCATATTAAATGCAGCCTTATTATATATCATTTTATTCAGGGGAAACCGGACTTTCATTTAATATCAAATATGTAGCTATGAAGCATAATTTAATATAAAAACAATGGGAGAAAATAAGACTTTTTTTTATTTTTTTAGTTCTACATGACATTTTAACTGTCAATGTCATAATACTGTTTGCTTTTACTGCAATAAAATACACATATTTGTATTCAGCAAAGTCTCACGTGTAAAACAGTACCCCCTATGTACAGGTTTTATGGTGTTTTGGGAAGTTACAGGGTCAAATATAGCACATTACATTTGAAATTGAAATTCGCCAGATTGGTTACGTTGCCTTTGAGACTGTATAGTAGCCCAGGAATTAAATTTACACCCATAATGGCATACCATTTGCAATAGTAGACAACCCAAGGTATTGCAAATGGGGTATGTCCAGTCTTTTGTTAGTAGCCATTTGGTCACAAACACTGGCCAAAGTTAGCGTTAGTATTTGTTTGTGTGTGAAAAATGCAAAAAAACGCCAATTTTGGCCAGTGTTTGTGACTAAGTGGCTACTAAAAAAGACTGGACATACCACATTTGCAATACCTTGGGTTGTCTACTATTGCAAATGGTATGCCATCATAGGGCTAATTTTCATTCTTGGGCTACCATAGGGTCTCAAAGGCAGCGTAACCAATCTGGCGAATTTTTATGTGAAAAAAATGAAACACAAGCCTTATATTTGACGCTGTAACTTTTGAAAACACCATAAAACCTGTACATGATGGGTATTGTTGTACACGGGAGACTTCGCTGAACACAAATATTTGTGTTTCAAAACAGTAAAAAGTATCACAGCAATAATATTGTCCGTGTAAGTGCTGTTTGTGCGTGAAAAATGCAAAAAACTTCACTTTTACTGGTGATATCATCGTTGTAATACATTTTACTGTTTTGAAACACTAATATTTGTGTTCAGTGAAGTCTCCCGAGTAAAACAGTACACCCCATGTACAGGTGTTATAGTGTCTTGGAAAGTTATAGGGTTAAATATAGTGCTAGCAAATTAAATTCCCTATACTTTCGGCATGGGTTGTCAGGCAGGTCCCGCTAATTGTAATTAATTAAGATACCTAATTATGTAAAAATATTACATAAATATATATGTAGAATTAATATATGTATATATATTCGTGTATATATATGTATATGTATATATATATATATATATATATATATATATATATATATATAATTTTTTTTAATATTTTTATTTATATATAGGTATATATTTAGTGATATATACGTATATATGTATGTATATAGATATATATATATTATTTCATTCTACGTGTATTTTGATATAAATATATATATATATATTAATATCACAATACAGTTAGAACAAAATAACACACATCTATATATTTTTTAGATATTTATTTTTAATTATTTTTTTAATTTTATTTTTTGACGTATTTATATATTTTTTTATATTATATATAAATATATATATAACAAGAATTATATATATATATATATTTAATCAGTATCAGTCTACGTGTAATTTGATATTAATATATATATATATATATATATATATATATATATATATATATATATATATATATATATATATATATATATATATATATATATATATATATATATATATATATAGTAAAATACACCTAGACAGTGTATGTGTGTGTATGCATATGTGTATTTATATACTTAGATCATATTTATATAATATATATATATATATATATATATATATATGATCTAAGTATATATATATATATATATATATATTTTTTTTTTTTTTTTTACACTTATTTTACTTTTTTTTTTTAATCTTTTATTTTATTTCCAGCCAGCAGGGGGACTAACTGTCATTACAGTTAGTCCCCCTGCTGGCAATGCACCAGGCAGCTAACCCGGCCATGTGATTGTGAGGTCCTCGCAAGGACCTCACTCTCACATGGCCGGGAGGGCTGCAGGAGGACGGACATGATGCGGGGGGCTCCCTGGGAGTCCCCCCAACTGCGATCGCCGGCATGGGATCGCCGGCGACCGGGTAAGTAAGAAAAAAACGGAGGGCGTACTATTACGTCCTGCAGCGTTTAGAGCCGTAATAGTACGCCCTCTGGTTTTAAGGGGTTAAACAAAGAGGATTAAACATAAAATTGTTTTGTTTAAAATCCTTATCTCCAAACTTTTGCCATATAAGGTGATTATAAAAAAAAATGAAAAATAACTATATAAACTGAAGATTTATCAGTTCTTCTCAGCAAGAACAATTATTGCAGAGTTTTACGGATACATATTCCCTACTGTTTTTTTACTTTAAAGTCCGAATTACCAGCTGTGATCCATTACCGCCTCCTGTTACAGAAAGTGTCTTTTAAATTAGATGTAGCCACATTTTATGGTTGCACCAAGTAATAAATTACACAAGCTGCAACAATCATATCAAAATGATATGGTGACACTATATATTGATATATACCATAACAATTTATACATTGTACTATCCACGTTGCTAGCAAAAGGGATAACATTGTATTAACTATCGATTATTTAAAGGGACACTGCACTGCATTTTTTTCTAAAATCTTAAAACAGTTTGCAAAATCTGCATTTCTCCTGTCTGCAGCCTTTATAAGTCCTCCTCTTCTAACACATTGTTCTTAATGCAGCTCAATGAGAAGTCTTTGCAAAGCAGGTGCTCTGGGCAATTCCCGCCTCTTGAGCTTGGCTCCACTGAGCTAACAAAACCAGGAAGTAAAAAGACCTGTTGTCTGATTGAAAGCCAAGAAGGTGTAACCAAGTTAATTTATAAAAGTGTCAATTTTTATTGAAATCTGCACTTTTTGCACATTGATAAAAGAGGATACACTCATCACACAGCAAGCTTTTCCTGCAAACTAAAGTGCTTTAGAGGTTTAGAATGTCCCTTTAAGCTTGTACCTGGCATAGTGATATTTGAATATACCTGCCAATATGTTGAGCAAGACTTGTTTACACTCCTTGACACTCACAGCTCAATCTAAGAATGTTCAGGACAGGTCCGTGCTCTATTATGGGTTTCACCTGTGATGTAGGATGCACACATCTCAATATGACATTTAAATATTCAAGCTAAACACACTTTGCTTCATGTTCATGAATTTGTACTATATCAGTGAGTTGGTTTAAAGGGATAATATAGACATCTGACACTTTTCTATCGTGACTAGCTTTAGGTACACTATTGGCAGCAAAATAATTTATATGTCGCAAATACGTTGGATGCACTCTCAAAGTTCTTTCTAACACTGCAGAACACATGCCTGGTTCAAGAACAATTTATTGTGGATTTACTTGTAGGGAAATTATAAAACAACTTTTGCTTAATGAAGCAGCTGTTGTGTATAGATCATTCCTGCAGTCTCACTGCTCACATTTCTGACATTTAAGAGTTAAATCACTTTTCTGTCAAGGCAGCCCTAGCCACAACTCCCTTGCATGTGACTGACACAATAGCGTACATGAAAAAATGGTTTCAATTTCAATTAGATTTTAACTTACTTTTGAAGTTTTTATCTCCAGATCAGTAAATTGAATTTTAATCACACACAGAAACCTCCTGCAGTGTTTAGGAGGCAATTAACAGAGCAGGAGATACATTCCAATTTGAACAGACTGTGCAATAAAGATAGTTTTAGCATGAGATCTCTCTTTACAGGAAGTATTTTTGGAAGGCTGCCCAAGTCACATACAGGGAGGTGTGACCATGGCTGTATAAACAAAGCGATTTAACTGCAGGGCATGGTCTATACACCAAAACTGCTTTATTAAGCTTAAGTTGTTTTGGTGCAAATCCAACTAAAATCCACCTCTAATAGGAGGTAGTGTGTAATACAACAAAGTGCCTCAGTGACAAGCAGCTCTACACTTAACGTGGGATACCCCTATTCCCACAATAAATTCTAACATGCCAAAATATGGTATAAAATATATCTATTATTGGAGCGCTATATGGGTACAACCTGTGCAGGGGTTTTTACTAACCCCACAAATTTGGTAATATGGTGAACGTCAAATACATAAAAGACAAAAAAAAGAGGAACAAAAATAGTGCAGATGTTGTAAATGTCACAATAGATTATAGATGAGGCTAAAAAACCACTCACATGTAGTGGAGCCTATAAATTATTGGATCTGTAAGATCTGTTAGTCCACCCATTGTACAGCGCTATGGAATCTGATGGCGCTATATAAATAATAAAATAATAATAATAATAATAATAATAATAATAATGAACTTTTCTGCTCTTAAGGCAGCATCACACCACTTCCTCTGTAACATGTCCTCCAAAGTTGTTTTGGTGCCTAATGTCCCTATAAGTATATCCACAATACATTGCTCTTGAACGCAAATTTGTATTTTGCAGTACCAGAAAGAACTTTGAGAGTGCATCCAACATATTAAATAAGCAAAGCAAAAATAAATTGTATAATTGTGCACCTAGTTGTAGGCTACATGGAATGCAATACAATCCATATATTTGATCGGCTTCCTGACTATTTTCTTAAAGAATGAACACATAAATTAAACAATTTAACTTGTGTATTTTTTTCTAGGCACCACCAACCGTAATCTATAAATATAAGTATTAACTATTTATCCCACGTTCCAAATAAAAGTCACACATTTTCAGTAATACCTCGGTAGCTAAAGGGTTAATGCAAACCAGCACTCTTGTGAAACAAAAACAGTTCTATAAACTACACAAAACAAAGATATGTTTAAAATTAAACTGCATTATTAAAAAGAAAAAGATATATATATTTTAATGTCAAAAGACTTATACAGTAAATGTTTCTAAACAAAATAAAATGCAGTCAATCTATATGGCACTCGGTAGTTTGGCCAAAACAACATTTGAAATATTCTCTCAATTTAGTACCTGTAAGAACCCTGTAAAATACCATAGAAACTAGAGTGGATTTATTCCCTTTAATAGAAGGTGTTCTATATATGATAGATTAATACTTCTTCGCAAGTGGACAAAAAAAATGAAATAAATCATTGCTATGTTGCCTTCAAGCACATATTTGTTAGGAAAGCAGCTTTTTTACATGAAATTGAGGAATAAAACACAACACCATCGACCAGTGCATGGTGCTTTAGAGACATTATAGCAAAACTGATTGCATTCGTTAATTTGGTATGTTTTACCTGTTATGGATTATATATTTGGTCTCAGCACTCCCCAGTTTTGCTCAAGAAGTCTTGTAAAACTTGATAGTAAAGAGGCAAAGGTACAATTCACAAGAAAAATATCTGCTCTCTTTTTAAAGGAACATTCCAAGCACCATAACCACTACATCCTGCTGTAGGTATCATGCTGACCGGACTGGCCTGGTGCCATTCCAGAATGGTTTAACAAGTTACTTGGATTTAGCTGGGTGCCTGTCGCTACCTTCAATGCTGCCAGAAGCTCCTGTTGCCACTGACGTAAGTCTGGCTATTCATGGACATGCTCATTGGCTTAGAACGCCATCTAAGTGCTCTAATTGACTGCATAGCCTGACATCTCAGTGTCTGGAGTTTCTGGCAGTAGGGGAGGTAGGATCCAGGTAAGTAGTAAAACTGTTGTGGTTTTCTACTTACTCTAGAAAGGTGCAAGAACACTCCTGGCAACATAACCACAATGGGTTGCTTAGAGTGTTCCATTAATTCCTCTTGTTTGTAGCAGATTTCTAGGGTATCTCTGCACTGCCTTTTGAATGGCCAGAAATCTTCTCAAGGAATCCGCAAGAGGATTTAGCTCCACACACAGGCAAAAAAAAAAAGGTTGGGGGTTAAAATAAAGACACCCAAAAAAGTTGCACGGGGCTACTCAGTCTGAATTACGCAAAACCATTCGCTGCTGTATGGGGCCACCCGGACTGCAAAATCCAGTCATTGTTCATAGTTTTTTACGTCTGGATTTTGCAGTTCAGGCCCGAACCAAATGCTTCACATCCAGGCTCAGAGGCTTGAAATCTTGGTACTGGTTTAAACAAATGGAATTACAGTAAGATACTGTTGGCACTGTTGCTAAATTATGTGCCCCACTCATGGACATTGGGTGGAGGACTATAAGATAAGCTATGGGGGGTTGACAGATCACTGTCCATCCTATTGTCCTCACCAGTGGCAGGTGGGTGGAAGCTATTTCATAAAATAAACAGGGAGGGGATTCTTCTGTCCCTGAGTACCTGTGGTCTGTGTGTGGGTTCTGTTATATTGTTCAGGGTGGAGGACCACCGACTGGTGATGTGTGGGGCCCTAAATAATTATATTCAGGGGGAGGGCTCTTCTTCACCCAAGTAGGGTTCCACACAGACATAGCGGGAAAAGCCATTATATATGATTTCCCACTCTATTACAAAGCTAGGGAAATTTGCTAGGGAAGTGTGTGTAACTCAATTGAATATTGGAGATTGTTTAGAACTATGGGAACATAATATAATATGCTTACTATTGGATAATATTGTTTAGCAGTGATTACTTTATAATAACTACTGAGAATTATTTCACGGCATACATGTTTAATATGTACACTATTATCCAGTATTGATAAAAGATCCTTAGATATTGGATTATATATTTTCAAAATGTTTTTATTTATCGTATATACTCGAGTATAAGCCGACCCGAATATAAGCCGAGGCCCCTAATTTTACCCCAAAAAACTGGGAAAACTTATTGACTCGAGTATAAGACTAGGGTGGGAAATGCAGCAGCTACTGGTACATTTCTAAATAAAATTAGATCCTAAAAAAATTATATTAACTGAATATTTATTTACAGTGTGTGTCTATAATGAATGCAGTGTGTGTGTATGCAGTGTGTGTGTATGCAGTGTGTGTATGAGTGCAGTGTGTATATAATGAATGGAGTGCAGTGTGTGTATATGAGTGCAGTGTGTGTGTATGAGTGCAGTGTGTGTACAATGAATGCAGTGCATTGTGTGTATGAGTGCAGTGCGTATGCAGTGTGTGTATGAATGCAGTGTGTATGTATGAGTGCAGTGTGTATGTATGAGTGCAGTGTGTGTGTGTGTGTTAGTGCAGTGTGTGTGTGTTAGTGCAGTGTGTGTGAGTGCAGTGTGTGTGTATGAATGCAGTGTGTATATAATGAATGCAGTGCAGTGTGTGTGTATGAGTGCAGTGTGTGTGTGTATGAGTACAGTGTGTGTGTATGAGTGCAGGGTGTATGCAGTGTGTGTATATGAGTGCAGTGTGTATGTATGAGTGCAGTGTGTGTGAATGCAGTGTGTATGAATGCAGTGTGTATGAATGCAGTGTGTATATAATGAATGCAGTGCAGTGTGTGTATGAATGCAGTTTGTGTATGTGTGAGTGCAGTGTGTGTATGTGTGAGTGCAGTGTGTGTGTGTGTGCAGTGTGTGCAGTGTGTGCAGTGTGTGTGTGTGTGAGTGCAGAGCATTGGTGGGGGGTGGGCATTTTATTAATTATTATTTAATTATTATTTTAATATTTTTTTTAATGTTATTATTTTTTTTTAGGTAACTATTTTTTTTATTTTATTATTAATTGTATTATTTTTTTATGTTATTATTTTAATATTTTTTTTCTTATTATTATTTGTTTTATTATTAATATTTTTTCGTCCCCCCTCCCTGCTTGTTAGCTGGCCAGGGAGGGGGGCTCTCACTCCCTGGTGGTCCAGTGGATGGGCTGTAGGAGGGGGCTGTCAGGAAGCTGTAACTTACCTTCACAGCAGCTCCTGTCAGCTCCCTTCTCTCTTCTCCGGTGCGTGCAGCTCCCAGGTCAGCTCCCTCTGCAACTCTCGCGGCCGCGCAGAGCGTTGCCACGGTAACCCGTGGCAACGCTCTGACCCCGCAGCTCTCGCGAGAGTTGCAGAGGGAGCTGACCTGGGAGCTGCACACACCGGAGAAGAGAGAAGGGAGCTGACAGGAGCTGCTGTGAAGGTAAGTTACAGCTTCCTGCCAACCCCCGGTCCTTGTCTGTATTATGGCAATGTAAATTGCCATAATACAGACAACTGACTCGAGTATAAGACGAGTGGGGGGTTTTCAGCACAAAAAATGTGCTGAAAAACTCGTCTTATACTCGAGTATATACGGTATATATTGTTTCACTTTAAGAATCAGGCTTTATTGTATTATAGTCTGATTATACAGTATGAATAACGTTTTCTAGTACAAGTTAATCACAAGAAATATGAGAAAATTTAATTGTTATGAGGTTACTAATATTATTTTCTTTTTAGTATATTAATACATTGCTCTATGTTGACTTTAATGATTATTTAACAACATTGAAGTAGAACGAAGGTGGAACGCAGGTGGACGCAGATGGAACGCATGTGGAACGCGGAAGTACAGAATAACATACACTTCCGGTTCCGGCTATCCGGACGTGCCAAATTTGATTTCGGCGATATGATAAGGATGACAAACAGCTGAGCAGTTTCCCTGTGGGACTAATCAAGTGATAGATAACTGACACCACCCACGGAACCACCAATAGACACAGGGATTAGCCCTATTTAAAGGGGACTTGGGGATGGGGGGAATAGGATGTATTTTTACATGCTGTAACTGGTATATTGATTTTATTTATAATTGCGGTCCCTGATGAAGATCTTCGCAGAACAAAACGCGTAGGACCATACTGTTTTTTCTTATATTATATTTTATATTGATGGTGCTTATTCGCCTTTTATCAATAAAAAATCATCGTTTTTTCCTACCATTACCTGAAGTCCTGAACATTATTGAGAAACTTCACAAGGAACCAAGGGATTACCAGCCCCCCATTTCATCGGGGGAGGCACCCTATGAGCGATATATTCTTCACAATTCTGTGAGTGCATCTATGTATAGCGCATGACTGAGTGTGTTAACTGTACTTCACTATTTGTATTTTTATGTTCCTTTTAGATTTACTTTCATCCGTATCCCAGATTTTTGTGTTTTTGGTTGTCTACAACTCTTTTAGAGACTGTTTCCAGTTTTATTTTGACCTTTATTTAAATTCACTTTGAATTCTCACTTTAGTGAATGACTCTGGCCAATATATTTTATCTAAGTCACATCTGACCACAAAACCCTTTCCCATATTTTAGCCAAGTCATTCTCATATTTTAGCAAACTCCAGACATTTCACAAGGCTGGATTTGAGTAATAGTCACCCTCGTCACCCTCATATATAGGCCAGTTTTATGCCGAGCCCTGGAAATTGTTGTCTGGCACACATTTACTCAACTCTACTCAACCACTGACCTATGTAGCTCTTTTATAGGAACTGATGGCCTCTACTTGAATTCCCTTACAAGTATACTCATTGCTTGGCCTCTAACAGGGTTATTTACAAAAGTGAGAAATCAAAGTAAATTTCAATTTTAATTTTAAAATTGCTTAACTGGAAAAATTATTTTAGTCAATTATTTTGGTCAGCTATGCTTTCACTTTGGCTACTGTGGCCTAAATATGAAATTCACTTTGCTTTCTCCCTTATGTGAATTACTCTGTTAATACGTTGTGTATCCATATAGTGTGATGTAGACTCCAAATCCAGACATTTGATAGAACAGTACTAATTGGGATTTCTAAATACTTTAATATTACTTTGTACCTTTTTCTTAATGATTCCTAATGTAGTATGAGCACTCTATCTATTAACAATGTTCAATGTCACAGATTTCCTTCAGATCTCTAACCTGATCTGGAACAGGAGTTTTATCCAAAGAAAAATGTCTTACAAGTAGAGGCCATTTGTTGGGTAATTGTATTGTCACAGGGCATTTTTTTTCAGCTGTGTAAACATGGAACGTCCAAAGCAATGGGGTTGAATATTTAGGCAAGCTGTATATTGTTTATTTTGTCAAAATATTTTCAGCATAAAACCAGTCACTAGAGATGTCCTGAACAGTTCGCCGGGAACTGTTTCGCCGGCGAACATAGCTTGTTTGCGGTCGCCGCGGCGGGCGAACATATGCGATGTTCGGTCCGCCCCCTATTCATCATGGAGGTGGGAGGGTCTGGGAGGGAGGGTCTGCTGCTGATTGGCTAGAATGTGTCTGCTGACTGTGAGGTACAGGGTCAAAGTTTACTCAATGATGACAAATAGGGGGCGGACCGAACATCGCATATGTTTGCCCGCAGTGGCGACCGCGAACAAGCTATATTCGCCAGCGAACAGTTCCCGGCGAACTGTTCGGGACATCTCTACCAGTCACCTTAAGACAAATATTTTCGAGGACACATTACTTCACATAATTATCATGGAGAACACAAGTTAAATACATAGTCTGTTTTACAGTAAAAAGTAAGAATCAATTAAGGCTCTAAATAATTTTGCAAGGCATTACATTTTTTTCCATTTTGGTATACTTGCCCGATTGATATTAGTTTACGTTTTCTGCTAGAGTGATATTTTCCCTTCAACACTCTCTAGATCAGTGGTAGGCAACCTTTAGCACTCCAGATGTTTTGGACTACACTTCTCTTGATGCTTTGCCAGCATTATAGCTGTAATAGCATTATGGGAGATGTAGTCCAACACACAGTGCCAAAAGTATAGTAAGCTTAGTTATACAATTACTAAAACTATTAAATTTTTTCCACATTCTGTTTTTGCTTCCAAACATAAGACATATTTAAGTGACCAGCAGATATTTTGTACAGGTTTGCAACATGTCGCAATTCTGAATTACACCTGTCTAAAGGAACTGTGCTGGCCCAGTTGTCCCAGTTGGAAATTTCAGGTTGGCTACACCTAATGTTCTGACATAAACAAGTGTGGAGTGAAAAGTCTTGCTGGCAGCATTTAACTGGCAGATGGCAAAGAATGAAATGAAAAAAATCGAATTAGCATTCCAGGGCTCCAAATAAACTGGGATTCAGCCACATGGCTTACTCCCAATTCCCAATAAAATGTTTGGTGGAAAATAGATTAAATGAATGGGATTGCCGTGGCCCTTTACTACCCAGGAGGACATGATTTTTGGTGATGCAGTAAGATGTGGGTCAATTTTAAGATTGTGGCATAGGGGGTTTACTCCTGCACAGGAATTTGCTAGACTTAAACGTAAAAAAAAAAAATAGTTTTGGCCTAACCGATTGATCCAAATTTATTTTTAATTTAATTTGGGACGCCGACATTTTTGGCCATATGGTGGTTCAGCTTGTCCAAATGGTATTAACAAAAAAATTAGAAAATGATTCACACAATAGTTCTGCAAACTATATACATGATATAAATATTAAGATATATATCCTCTCTAGACTGTAAGCTCCTTTGAGCAGGGCCCTCATCTACCTATTGTTCCTGCGTAATCATCTCATTTATTGTAAATTTCCCCCCCTTTCATAATATTGTAAAGCGGTGCAGAATTAGTTGGCGCTGTATAAATACCAATAATAGTAATAATAATTTTGCAGTACACTGATAGATGTATTTTCCTGCCATTTGGATTACAGATCGAATGAGAAAAAGTAACTAATTGAGTAAAAAAAAGGAAAGGAGGTAATATATATATATATATATATATATATATATATATAGAGAGAGAGAGAGAGAGAGAGAGATTTTTATATATATTAGGCTTTCATTAATGTAGAAGTATAAATTGTTTTCACTTCTCACTTGATCTGTGAATAAAATCAACACTTATCAACACTAGACAACAATATTTTTTTCCCATCAGTCACACAAGCGGAATACCAAATCACAAATCAAAATGAATATGTTTGTCCCATTGCATGATTTGTTTAGTTTAAGATTTGGCTACATTTCGGCTGGGAGTTCAGAAATGTGATTGGTCTAAATGTGGACAGATTGCACTCCTTTTTTATATTATATATATTCATGAAATGTATCACTTTATCTATTACTCTATCACTCTATATATCTATCTGTCTATCTATCTGTAAGATATATCTCTGACCCACACAGTCGAAACTGCAGTCCATGGCTGATTTCTGGTCACTGGTCCTCTTGGATTATAGTCCATGCTTCGGTTCTAAACAAGCTGTGTTTAAAACAGCATCCTTTGCTAAAGGTATCTGCAGAAATGCTGTATGACGTTTGAAACACAGTGCCTGTCTGTGCACATTTGTATATCAAGCTAAGGAACTCTGGGATAGTTGTTAAAACATCATACCTCAAGTTTCTGTGCCCAGGGAGGACTTCTCAACGTCCAACTTAAGATATGCAGGTGATTCCTAACAATTTTATATACACATCACATAAACAAGTATATATATATATATACAGTAAGGGAAAAAATTATTTGATCCCCTGCTAATTTTGAACGTTTGTCCAATGACAAAGAAATGATCAGTCTATAATTTTAATGGTAAGTGTATTTTAAGAGTGAGGGACAGAATAACAAAAAAAATCCATAAAAACGCATGTAAAAAAAGTTAGAATTAGATTTACATGTCAATGAGTGAAATAAGTATTTGATCCCCTATCAATCAGCAAGATTTCTGGCTCCCAGGTGTCTATAAGACAAGTAACGAGCTGAGATTAGGTAGCATTCTCTTAAAGGGAGTGCTCCTAATCTCAGTTTGTTACTTGTATAAATGACACCTGTCCACAGAAGCAATCAATCAATCAGATTCCAAACTCTCCACCATGGCCACGACTAAAGAGCTGTCCAAGGATGTCAGGGACAAGATTGTAGACCTACACAAGGCTGGAATGGGCTACAAGACCATCGCCAAGCAGCTTGGTGCGAAGTTGACAAGGGTTGGTGCACACAAAATAACTGTCAGTCTCCCTCGGTCTGGTGCTCCATGCAAGATCTCACCTCGTGACGTTTCAGTGATCATGAGGAGGAATCAGCCCAGAACTACACGGGAGGATCTTGTTAATGATCTCAAGGCAGCTGGGACCAGCTGCCACTAAGTCACTAAGAAAACAAATGGTAACGCACTATGCCATAAAGGACTGAAATCTTGCAGCGCCCACAAGGTCCCCCTGCTCAAGAAAGCGCATGTACAAGCCAGTCTGAAGTTTGCCAATGACCATCTAAATGATTCAGAGGAGAACTGGGTGAAAGTGTTGTGGTCAGATGAGACCAAAATCGAGCTATTTGGCATCAACTCAACTTGCCATGTTTGGAGGAGGAGGAATGCTGCCTATGACCCCAAGAACACCATCCCCACTGTCAAATGGTGGAAACATTATGCTTTGGGGTCTTTTTCAAAAACTGCAGCGCATCAAAGGGACGATGGGTCACGGATGTGTATTCCAGCATGACAATGACCCTAAACACACAGCCAAGGCAACAAAGGAGTGGCTCAAGAATAAGCACATTAAGGTCCTGGAGTGGCTTAGCCAGTCTCAAGACCTTAATCCCATAGAAAATCTGTGGAGGGAACTAAAGGTTTGAGTTGCCAAACGTCAGCCTCAAAACCTTCATGACTTGGAGAGGATCTGCAAAGAGAAATGGGACAAAATCTCTCCTGAGATGTGTGCAAACCTAGTGGCCAACTATAAGAAATGTCTGACCTCTGTGATTGTGTCACGGTTCTCGCTGCGACATCCAGTCTGCCAGACGAGGTCAGGAGTGCCCAGCAGGGGATTTGAACCCTGGACTTTGGCTTCGTGAATCTTGCTCTTTTGCCACTGTGCTATCCAGCCATTCATGTATTGCTTTAATAGGTGTCCTCGCCTTGTTTCCAGCACTGGGAGCTGAACTTACCCATGGCTGCTCTGCACACCTGTATCCCATATTAATTGGCTGGATATAAAAGCCTGCCTCACTCTGGGAAGGGTGTCAGTTCATTGACTCTGGTTCCCTTGTTTGGTTCCTGTCTCGTCGTATCTGTGTTCCAGTATTTCCTGTCTGATTCCGGCTTCTGATCTTGGCTTTCCTCCTGGACTACTCTGATCTCTGGCTTCCCTGATTTTGGCTTTCCTTGACTACGCTTCTGCTAATCCCTGCTGTACTGAGACTTGGAGCACTTTCCTGGAAAGCCTCTGTGCACAGACTCACAGGCCAGGTGGTGTCTTACTTGGTCACCATGGTCTGTGTCTACTTTGCAAGGGTGAGCGTATAACTCTGCGAGCTGGACTCCCCATCAGGTAAGACTCCTTACAGATTGCCAACAAGAGTTTTGCCACCAAGTACTAAGTTGAATGGGGTCAAATACTTATTTCACTCATTGACATGCAAATCAATTTCTAACTTTTTTGACATGGGTTTTTATGGATTTTTTTTAAATTCTGTCTCTCACTGTTAAAATACACCTACCATTACAATTATAGACTGGTCATTTCTTTGTCAGTGGGCAAACATTCAAAATCAGCATGGAATCAAATACTTATTTCCCTCACTGTAGACATCATTAGCTGACATTCTCAGTCCACCACCGAGTTCAGTCTTTGAAGCTTGGGACTGTGGCAGGGAAACAGATGCACAGTTTGGACAACTTTGGAGTTAAACCTTTTGGAAATGGCTTAACCCCCCAAGGTAAGACAGCATCCCGGACTCCAACCACCAAAACAATGTTATTGATATGAAGTAGTTTTGTTGCCAGGAGTGTTCCTTTAATACTATTTTTCAATTAAACCTTTATTGCATTAAACCTTCGAGATGTACCAATACCACATGATTGAAGTAAACATCTTTTTCTTCTAAAGACATGGTATCAATTAATTAATGAGCTGTCAAAAGTCCAGTGCTTGGATAATAGATCTTCTTCATTAAGTTTATTGGAAACATGCACTGCATCAGTAGAAAATAACACATTGCTACATTTGGCTCACCAGTATATAGAAATTGTATTTTCTCAGCTATAAATGTAATTATTTGGCAAATGTTTGTAGGAGCTCCTAATTCAGAATCTCATAACTATGCCACCTGGAATGCTATTGCTCTCTTGCAAATAATATTTTCAACTCAATGATCAGATATCACCTTTTTCATTAAAAAAAATTGTTTTTTCTTGAATCTTTCTTTTTTCACTTTTAGATGCTATCTTATTTAATTGTATCTCAAACTCAAGTTAAATCATGACTCTAAGATCTAATATAATGTTGAAATCCATAATGTTTATTTTACTATTTTGCTGATTATATTACATAGGAACAAAATATATAATTCTATACATGGTTGCATTCATGGTTTTAAAAACATGTTTTATAGTGTTCCTATTGAGTTTTCATACTCAGATACATGAGTCATACAAACCTTCTTTTGTTATTTTTTTAAACTATACTTTACGTACTTTTTAGAACAAAAGCATGAATCACATATGTAAATAGATCCAATAAGTGTATTACAAGAACATTGTGCATGTTTTTGAATACATTTCAAAAGCTCTCTTGCACCTCAGCTCCAAGATGTTTTCCACTTAAAAAAAACAAAAAAAAAACATTTACCCATAAAACTCTGTAAGTGGGTAGCTAGCATGCACAATAGAGTAGTTTGCTATTTCTTGTATATTTTGAAAAGTGAAAAAAAATGCAAGTGAATTCAGTTTATTGCACATACATTTGATTTCCAACCATACGCTGAAGAGTATGTCATTGGAAACAGAATAGAATTTAAATAACAGCAACACTAGGTTGAGAGTAGACAAAGTGATTTTTTTTTTTTTAAACCTTATATATTGCTTACCAAATTATTACTCTGTATGCCCCTTTATCTTAAAATTGGATGATTATCAATGCCTTTCAGGGACATTTCAACCATGCTTGGCAAGAAATGTAATCTGGGTCCTTTACAAATATATTGTTTTATTATATTTCCCTTGAGGTGAAACTATGAGTAGAGTCTCTTGAAAATCAAATGATGATTCAAATTTCAGAATCTCGGGGAAGCTGCTTCAGATCTTCAACCAATAATATATTCCAATCTGTTTCACCAGGTCAGTTGGGATAGTTCAGTTTTATTTTGCCTTAGCTAAAACTCTGACAGGAAGTGTTATTAACCATATTGGCAACGCCAGTACATATCATCAAAATCAACCACAGAGTATTTAGCAGAAGTTACTTTAAAGTGTCAGATTTAAAGGGACACTATAGGCATCCAGACCACTTCAGCTCATTGAAGTGGTCTGGGTGCAGTGTCCCTGTCCCCTTAACCCTGTAATGGTAATTATTGCACTTTCTGGGTCTTTCAATCAGACAGCCACTATAGGCCCTTCCATGTGGTTAGGTGACTTTTGGTCACCTAACTGATGCTGGGCATCCTCACACTCTGCATGAGGAAATCCAGCATCAGTCAATTCCCCATAGAAAAACATTGCAGCAGCGCTTTTCTATGGGGAGTGCCTAATACGCTTTGCCAGAGGGGGCGTGGTGCCGACCCAGCACCGAGGAACATCCGCACTGGAATCGGGTAAGTACTGTAAGGGTATTTTAACCCTTACTATGCCAGGAGGTGGGAAGGGAGGGGGGGGGGGCAATGGAGCTATAGTGGTAGAAATTAAACTTTGTATTCCTTGTACTATAGTATTCCTTATATGAAAAATAAACTCATGTTTCAAAATGCTTATTTATAAAAAATTACAACACGGTAACAGGCTGATCAAGAGTTTTCTTGAATATGATGTGTATTGTAGTCCTTGCTGCCGGCCCAGTGGTAATGGGAGTGAGCGCAGGACTTCTCCTTTTGTATTTGAATATGATAGAAAACATAAGTTAAGATCCAAAACGATTATTTGCCCCATAGAGCTTTAAGAACAACATTATATCCAAAACAAACCCACACCAATGAGGTATATGTGCAGGTCGAGCAATAATCCTGCGCATTTCACCAAAAACTTTATAACGACAATTTTTTTTAAATAAAGTTTTTGAAATTGATCTGTCTGTATTTGTATATAATGTTGGTTTTAATGCCCCATGGGGCAAATAAAGTTTGGATTTTTAGTGGACGGGAAGTTCCAGGTTTCTGCCATATTCATTACTGCTTGGGATTGACCATTTTTTGAGGAACATGAATTGAGTGAGTAATCTCTACATATTTACATTTGTTTCGGATTTTTCACTAAATAGTGATTTTATGCACCACATCTCGGCTACCTGTGAGTGGGGCACTGGTGGACATACTACGTTTTGGTTTTTGAGTTCTGTATTAACAAAAGTAAATTCAGAAGACAAGTTTAGAGTTATTCCTAGTACTAATTTTTCACAATTTATCTTTCTTTTATTTCCATGTTGTAATAGAATGGCACTATGCATGGGTCAAAAAAAATGGTAGCTGGGTTTTTAGACGATTTGAATAATATATATTTTTACTCTTAAGATGTTAAATGCTTTTATAAAATTCATCCCATTACTGTTTTATGGTTTTTGGGTTTTTTTTTATCTACCAAGCAATTTTTGTTTGAAAAATTATTAGCACAATATTTATTTATAAATGGGGTTCATAGCAAACACATAAACATAACTTAAACAGTAATTTTGCATGAAGATTGCTGTTGAAACAATAATAAAAATGTAAATTATGATTTATGGCTAAAGGGCAATATTTATTGTTTATTGTATTCATAGATCAAGTGGGAAAGTGAGAAATAGAGGGGGGAAAGAAGAAACAAATCTACCGTATATACTCGAGTATAAGCCGACCCGAATATAAGCCGAGGCCCCTAATTTTACCCCAAAAAAACTGGGAAAACTTATTGACTCGAGTATAAGACTAGGGTGGGAAATGCAGCAGCTACTGGTAAATTTCTAAATAAAATTAGATCCTAAAAAATATATATTAATTGAATATTTATTTACAGTGTGTGTATAATGAATGCAGTGTGTGTATGAGTGCAGCGTGTGTGTATGAGTGCAGCGTGTGTGTATGAGTGCAGCGTGTGTGTATGAGTGCAGCGTGTGTGTATGAGTGCAGCGTGTGTATGAGTGCAGCGTGTGTATGAGTGCAGCGTGTGTATGAGTGCAGCGTGTGTATGAGTGCAGCGTGTGTATGAGTGCAGCGTGTGTATGTGTGCAGTGTATGTGTGCAGTGTATGTGTGCAGTGTATGTGTGCAGTGTATGTGTGCAGTGTATGTGTGCAGTGTATGTGTGCAGTGTATGTGTGCAGTGTATGTGTGCAGTGTATGTGTGCAGTGTATGTGTGCAGTGTATGTGTGCAGTGTATGTGTGCAGTGTATGTGTGCAGTGTATGTGTGCAGTGTATGTGTGCAGTGTGTGTGTATGTGTGCTGTGTGTGTGTATGTGTGCTGTGTGTGTGTATGCAGTGTGTGTGTGTATGCAGTGTGTGTGTGTGTATGCAGTGTGTGTGTGTGTGTGTGTGTATGAGTGCAGTGTGTGTGTGTGTGTGCAGTGTGCGTGTGTGTGTGTGTGTGTGTGTGTATGAGTGCAGTGTGTGTGTGTGTGTGTGTATGAGTGCAGTGTGTGTGTGTGTGTGTATGAGTGCAGTGTGTGTGTGTGTGTGTGTATGAGTGCAGTGTGTGTGTGTGTGTGTGTGTGTGTGTGTGTGTGTGAGTGCAGTGTGTGTATGAGTGCAGTGTGTGTGTATGAGTGCAGTGTGTGTGTGTGTGTGTGTGTGTGTTGCAGTGGTGGGGGGTGGGCAATTTTATTATTTTATTTATTATTTTTTATTATTTTAATATATTTTTTCATTATTATTTCTTATTTTTTATTTCATTATTATTTTTATTTTCGTCCCCCCTCCCTGCTTGATACATGGCAGGGAGGGGGGCTCCCTGCCATGTATATGTTTGTGTTATATAACCAAAAAAAGTGCAATCTAAATAAGTGATAACAAGTGTAGCCTAAAAGACAGAACCCCCTCGTATGATTCTACTAATAAAATATACAAATATACAAGAGCTCTTGAGAAAGTCTATCCAGACGAAACGTGTCGAGCAAATTATACTGGCACTAAGACTTTGGATAAGAAGCCTGGATTAAAGGAACGTTTCCCCACAAACAACTTTATTTCTTATTTTTGGACTGACAAGAGGGGTGAATTTTGAGGTCTTATTACTCACCAAGGCTCCAAATAACTTCCTAAATATCCAAGTGTGCAAAATCCAGGAGATAAGTGTCCCCACTAGGGGCAAGGCTTGTTTCCACAAAAATATTCCTTTTTGTGCCATTTTAAAATGTGAGTGTTTTTGTTTTAGTTGTGTCTTCTAGTGTAGTATTTATTACAACAATATAAGTTTTTTGTTTTTTTTCTTTCTTTCTTTCCTTTTTACTGTTACCATACTACGGAGTACCGATACTTGTACAATTATTCATATTATTTATCCAATTATCTATATTACTACTCCAGGTAACAGATGTATCACTAATGACACCTATTCACGATTAGGGGGTGTTGTGTGACTGCACCATTTTATATTATTTTATATTATTTATTTGTGCCTAAGACATAAGTTATACATTGTATACCATTGTTTTTTTTGTATACATGTTTGTGTTTCTATAATGTTCCTTTAAAGAATAGTGAAAGATAAGCCAAGTACAGCAGAGCCACAAGATCGAAGAGCAAGCAACAAACACTAGGTCAGAGGTTCCAGATTACAGAGTAGTCAAGAATAGCCAAGTCAAACCAGAGTAGACATAATATATATATATATATATATATATATATATATATACACACACACTTTTGGGACCAAGAAAGAAACTACAATAAGGCAATGGACCACTATTATGCACTGCTATTGTATGTGTGGATTGTAAGAACCATAGCTACACCCCCAAAAGCACAAGGGGTAATAAAAAAAATACGCAATACTGCATCACTTGTATAATGACACCAACGCATCATAAAAGTAGGCAGAGCTCCAGTGTCTGGTGTCTGAATTATCAAGAAAGGTCTCAGAACTAGGAGGGAGAGCAAGGATAAAATACAGGTCCCCATGTGACCACCACAAAGAGATAACAGAGAGAGATATCCTGACAAGGAGATTCCTTAGAGAGACTACATTGGTGACTTGTGTGCACCAAGAGGTCCAAAATGTTAACCTCTTTTTATAAACGATGAGGGGATGGTTGTGAAAACAGCTGCCAAGTTTGTGTCATAAATAAGTGAACAAATATATTACAAAGGCAAGAGAAGAGCTGATGAACTGTGGTATAACCATGAAGACTGTAAACCTGGCTTCGAGTCCTGGTTGATGAGATCAATTGAAAAAAAAAATCTAATCAGTTATGTTTCCAGTTCAGCTATTTCAACCTAATATTAGACATTCATTTTTTTATTTGATTTGAATTCCCAGCAATTCACACTTTAGTGAATAGCTTTGTTAGTGTAACTGTTTTGCCTTGCCCCTGTAGGAGATTGAAGCACATTAAAGAAAGGTGTATATAATTCTAGCAAACTAAGGTCCAACTGACTCAAGTCCTTAAAAATTTAAAAGGGTGACAAAACTAACGCCTTGAAGCTGGCAAGTAATGCTCAGTTGACTTAGTCATGTTTGAAATATTTTATAGTGTTGGTTACTGTTTCAAGCCAATTGACTTTCTACTGGCCATTTTTTCCAACAATATTTTAATTAAATGTTAAGCCGCTTTGACCAATTAAGTGAAAATACACAGAGATAATTCAGAGGAGCCAATTAAACAGTATACTTGGGAACACTGACGAGAATAACTCTTATGAAATAAGAAAACTAGTTAAATATATATTTTTTTTATATAAATGTAAAAGAAAAGATACAAACATTCTTCTAATAGAACATGCCAGATTAATTAATAAGGTAAAGCGCCCCCTCCAAACCCCCCTCAAAAAAAAAAACAATGTAAGTTGTTTGGGGGTATAGCCTTAATAAAATGATGTACACAAATGATTTACACAATAAATAGGAGCAGTGTTTATTCAAATTAGTATTGTCAAACTCCATTATGAATGTGATAAATTAAGTTTCCCAAAAACTATGAGCTAATTATACTCCAATTTATGGTCATTTATCTTAGTCTAGTGATACTGCTCCAAATTCAGCAGTGCATTTTCTTATGGTATTTAATATATGTAAAACATACACAAAAAAAACAGCATTTATTATCTCCTTCACTACAAGTTAGTTTTTAATTAAGAGATTCAATAACATTTATTTAAATCCTGACATGTATGGCTAGCATATTAACTTAACACAAAGCACCAATTTCATAAACATATTATTCAGAAACAGGGTTTAATGGCATATACATTTACACAATTGTATACTTTATTTATTTGCAATTTCCTGGAGCACCTGCCTTGAACAAGACTTCTTATTGATCTGCATTGGGAAGTCTGTGATTGGACAGCCACAGAAAGTCTTAGCTGATTTAGGAGAGGGCTTGCAAATACAGCAAACAAGGGATATGTAAGCTGTTTTATATATGAAATTAATGAAAAAAAAAATAATTAAAAGTATATTTTAATTTAAAGTATATCTACTATATTTTTGTGCATTTGGGTAGTGGATTATCCCTTTAAATACTTGACATAAATATCAATGAAAATGGAATATTTAATAAAAACATTAATGCAAGTGATGGCATGTAATTTTTTTTATTTTTTTGTAAATTTAAGAGAAGTGACACTTCTTGAATACATAAAAAGAAAATAACAATAAAAAAAACCTTAAAGGACCACTATAGTGCCAGGAAGGGGTGAAGGGGTTAAACACTTACCTTTCTCCAGCGCCCGGGCTCCCTCAGTGCTGGGGAACTCTCCTCCCTCCCTTGACGTCAGCGGCAAATGCGCATGCGCGATAAGAGCCGCGCGCATTCAAACAGTCGATAGGAAAGCATTACTCAATGCTTTCCTATCGACGTCCAGTGTCTTCTCACTGTGATTTCCACAGTGAGAAGCACGGAAGTGCCCCTAGCGGCTGTCAGTGAGACAGCCACTAGAGGCTGGATTAATCCTAATGTAAACATAGCAGTTTCTCTGAAACTGCTATGTGTACAGCTGTATGGTTAAGACTAGATGGACCTGGCACCCAGACCACTTCATTGAGCTGAAGTTGTGTAGGTGCCTATAGTGGTCCTTTAAGGTTATTGGTATTTTAATACACCATAAGGAAAACAGGAATAAATACAGGTGAATCAAATATCTAGCTGATTATCTATTAGGCAATAATACAAAGAACAAATAGGTAAGGGAGACTTGATGTTGGAGCAGTTCAAATATAACTAAATAACACACCTGAGGCTTATCAGGTTACTATTGGAAATGTGATTGTATAGTAGGCAGATTGATAGGAACTGAGACAAAAAGAATCTCTGTTTAAGAATATCATCTCAGTGCTGAGAGCTCTGCTCTCTTAGAGTTAAGGTTAATGGAAGTAATGTAAGAGCACACGCTGAGTTGTTGGGAATGCAATAACCAATCTTAGAAGTAGCTTGAAGAACACGTAGCTTAGCCTGCTCTTAAATGCTTGTTGGTAGTAATAAGCGGTGCATATCAATACATTCGATTCTATATGGACAGCTGCTGAAGGCTTGGTATAAGATATTGCTATTTACAATGTCTTCACACCATTTAACTGTCTTTTTGTAATGATTACTATAATTGGTTTAGACATATAGATGCCTGCTGGCAAACAGATTCACAATGTAGTCTGTAATATTTTGGGCATTCATGTCTGATCGGATAATAAAAGTCAAAATCCAGACATTGCTAAATGTCTGATGCATTTAAATGCCACTGAACCGTGCTGGATTATTTTGGCTAATCTGAACAGGTGGCCTTCAAACATTAGCATCTGTTATATAAATATGTGATTAACATTAAAATAATTGTTTTGGGGGCGTGGCCTGGAGCTCAACCGCGGCGGTCGCATGTCAGGGTAGCTCCTGCTGCACAGGCCTGAAACCATAGCGAAACATACACCCCACTAGCCATCAAACACCTACAGCGATGTCCCAGCAAAAGGGCAGGCGCCAGACGGACAAAGGCGATAAATCAAGCTTTTTCGCCGTCCGCGTGCCCCAAACAAAGACCGCGGGAGCCCTGGAGGAGGCCCAAGATGGCGCCCACAATGAAATCGGCGAACTACAGAAAGAGACCACGGCAGATGTACCGGTAACCCAGGGCATACTACAACGCATGCTGGATGTGATGCACACCAAGCTCCAAAACACCCTCCAGACTTCGCTAAACGACATCAGGTCAGATATCAGGGAGCTGGGAGAGCGCACTTCCACACTGGAAGACAAAATGGCCGACCAGGCCGAAGCACATAACTGCATAAGTGCCAGTATGGAGGAAATGCAAACTAACATGATAGCTTTGGAGGCCAAAATAGCGGACATGGAGGACCGTTCTCGCCGCAATAATCTCAGGCTTAGAGGGGTAGCAGAAACAGTGGGGGCGGCAGACCTGCACACTCATCTGCAAGACCTATTCAAAGTCCTGGCCCCAGATGTGCATCAAGACATGCTGCTGCTGGACCGTTACCACCGTGTCCCAAAACCGCCCTTCCTAACATCAGAAGCACCGCGAGACGTCTTGGTGCGGCTGCACTATTTTCACATTAAGGAAATTTTGCTAAGAGCGAGCAGACTATGTCCTAACCTACCACCTCCTTACCAGGGAACCACGATATATGCGGACATATGGGCAGCAACCCTGAAGAAAAGAAAAACCTTTGCCGGGATCACAGAACAACTACGGCTGCACAAGAAGCCATACAGATGGGGTTTCCCAGTCAAGCTTTTAATTACACAAAACCACCACCATCATGACACCAGAAGCCAGAGTGAAAGCCCTTAAAGACTGGGGCCTACCACCACAGCTGAACCCAGCCAACGCAACAGGCCGGAACAAGCTCCAGCCATCATGGAAGAAAGTACATAGAACCTGACTGAGTGAAAGTTCATGGGCCGCAAGAAGTGGCAAGTACAAAAAGAATGACTTTGGGGCTGACAATATAGTGGGGGGGGGGTACGGTGCACACAGGGCAAGGGGCTACAGAGAACACACCTCCCCGAACCCCAACATCCACATAGGCAAGGCCATCTACATGGCACCAAGTTTATTTTTTTATGTTTTAGTTACCATGTTTAACTTGTTTCTTTACTTTAATTTTTGTGTTTCACATTGTATGCACACTGTGTCACAGATAATCCAATGCTACGCCACATGTGGCGATGACAGGGCACACAAGGGGCCACACCCACAGTTTACCCACCTTGGGGAGATGCCACCCGGTTCGAACAAGCTGGGTAGGGGGGCACTCCCACACAAAAGAGAGCGCTACAACAAACCGAATTCCTTAGGTACAACCCCCGTGAAAATATACACCCACAATACAAAAGGCCTCAACCACCCATCCAAAAGGAACCTTCTCCGCAGAGACCTTAACCAACAGGAACCGGAGGTGGTTTGCCTCCAAGAAACCCACTTTAAAACAAATGCCCACGCACCATTACTCCCACGGGACTACCCCCACCAATACCATGCCACCCACACAAGCAAATCCAAAGGGGCCTCAATACTAATTAGCAAGGATGTAGCGTTTTCCCTTACACACCTGAAAATAGATGACGAGGGGAGATATGTCATAGTGGTGGGGTCATTCAATGATGTCGAATATACTATAACAAGCATTTATGCCCCTAACCAGGAACAGAGGAATTTCCTCCACAAAATATTCAAAAAATTGGAAACTATACAAAAGGGAATAGGAATTGTGTGCGGAGACATCAACCATGTGCTTGACCCCACGGTTGATACCACGATAGCGCCCACAGCCCCTAGAATGAAGCCACTCAAGAGACAGAGCAAAGCCATACAAAAATTGTTACACGAATACCACTATTACGACACTTGGAGGGCAACACACGTGGGGGAAAGACGATACACATTTTTCTCAACTGTACACAACACCTATTCTAGGATAGATGCCATATTGATAAAGGGTCAACACTTGGAACAGGTCAAGGACTGCTCTGTAGAACAGATCACATGGTCAGACCACGCTCCAGTCGTGGCGACCCTGGCAGATCTATATGAACCCTCACACAGAAGCCCGTGGAGACTCAACAGCTCTCACCTAGCAGACCCAGAATTCGCTAAGTTAATAGCAAAAGAACTAAAACATTATTTCACAGAGAACACTACAGACCTAATCCCGCATAACACTGTATGGCAGGCCCACAAATCGGTGATCAGGGGACTGTTGATACAGAGGGCAGCTTTTCTAAAAAGACAGGCACAGGCACAAATGAGAACGTGGCAAAAAGAGCTCCAAGACCTTAACACTCAAAACCAAAGTGCCCCAACAACAGAGCTAAAGACCCGCATTATGACAATCACACAGGAAATACACAAGCAATCCCTAGACCAAACCGGCTGCTACTTAAACAAACTCAAAGCAACTAACTACTCTCAGGGTAACAAAGCAGGCAAACTAGTAGCCCAACAACTTAAAGCCATGCAGACAAAACAGAAAATAGCATACCTCACCACAGAAGCGGGACACAAAGTAACGGCACCCAGGGACATAAGCAATTATTTCTCCAAATACTACATCTCCCTATACAACCTAGCGGACGACCCAAACACACAACAACCACAACCACAAGCCATAAAAACATACCTAACTGCGATACACCTGCCCACATTTACACCTCAACAACAACAAGAACTTGAAGCAGACATCACACACGAAGAGGTCACCGCTGCCATCCGATCCCTACCATCAGGCAAAACCTCAGGCCCAGATGGATTTGCTAACTGTTACTACAAACAGTTCCATGCCATCTTAATGCCTCATTTAACCAATACTTTCAACAAAAATTGCCAGCTGAGACATTACTGGCACACATTAACACACTCCCAAAACCTGGAAAAAAAAACCACCTGCCCACAAAATTTTCGCCCCATCTCCCTGTTAAACACCGACGCCAAACTATACGCAAAAATCTACGAGCGGCGTCTGGGAGCTATGCTCCACACACATCATACACACGGACCAAGTGGGGTTCATAAAAAACAGGCAAGAAGGGGACAACACTAGGAAGGTAATCAATATCATACACAGTGCCCAACGCATGAAGGTGGGTAATATACTGATGTCGCTAGACGCGGAAAAGGCCTTTGACTGGCTGGGATGGGAGTTCTTAGAGCAGGTCCTCCTTAAATTTGGGGCACCGGGAGGCTTCCTCTCAGCGGTCAGGGCACTATACAACACAGCAACGGCGAGAGTCCTAAATGCAGGCTTTGTTTCAGACCCCCTCACCATAACCAATGGATCACGCCAGGGGTGCCCCCTCTCCCCATTGCTGTATGTAATGGCTTTGGAGCCATTGGCGTCAGCCATAAGACAAAATGCCTACATCCACGGAGTGACAATAGGGTCCAAAGAATACAAAGCGAATCTATTCGCCGATGACATTCTGCTGACCCTTACCACGCCACACATCTCACTCCCAAACCTGGTGGCCACTATAGCGGAGTATGGGAAACACTCATACTACAAGTTAAACGTAAACAAGACACAGGCAAAGGGAATAGGGATACAACCGGACACCCTGGAGAGATTTAAATCAGCCTTCCCCTTTGACTGGAGAACAGACCACCTCACGTTCTTAGGCATCAAAATTCCAACAAACCTGGGCAAACTCCTAGACAAAAACTACATAACACTCTCAAAAGACATTGCCACTACGCTGGAAAGGAAAATTCCTGTCCTGGGTGGGACGATTAGTGGCGATCAAAATGATGCTGCTGCCCAAGTTCCAGTACCTATTACGCACCCTTCCTATAGCACTGCTAAAAACATACATAACCTCTCTACAGAGACTGATAACTCAGTTTGTGTGGGCCAACAAAAGGCCCAGGGTGGCAGCGGTGATCCTACACAACCCAGTTGTGGAAGGAGGACTGGGCCTCCCATGTGTACAAACATACTACAGAGCAGCCCAACTGGCAATGGTCAAAACCGCTACAGCTGAGGGGGAACCACTACAGTGGACCCAGATAGAATCACACTGGGCTAAAACACAAGAACTACGGGACACTTACGCCACAAGCTCTTCCAACCCCTACCTACCGCTGCCCTAACATTGAATTGCTGGGACAAACAAAGGGGAATGGAGGGAGACCACAGGGACATAAAAGGGTGCACCCCAATCTCATGCCTAGCGGTGGGTATCCCATCTCTTGACACTAGGACATGGGGGGAGGCGGGTTGCACCACGATAAATCACCTATACGAAGACAACTGCTTAATCCCCTTCCCAGAACTCCAAACAAAGTACAATATACCCGGCAAAGCACTGTTCTCTTACTTACAACTTAAATCACTACTCACAGGAATCAAAATACAAGCTCATAAGCCACAAACCGCACACAAAGCAGCAACCCTCTGTTTGACGGGCAGACCCCCAAAGAAAATTCTCTCAAACCCATATACCGCTTTACTAGCGGAACGATCGGGGGAAATCATGACATTTCAAAAAGCTTGGCACACAGAACTGGGAAAGTCACTGGGGACAGATGACTGGAAGCGGGCTTTCACGATACACAAAGAAAATACATTATGCACCACACACCTAGAGACCATACGGTAGCTGCAATATCGATGGTACATGGTACCGGAGAAGCTAGCAGCGCTTTACCCAAACTCGCCCAATACTTGTTGGAGATGTGGAGCCGCAGAAGGCTCGATGAGGCACATATGGTGGGCATGCACACAAATTAGGCAATACTGGAGAGAAGCGGAGAACATAGCGGGAAACCTATTAGACAGAAGATGGCCACTCACTATTGAACAAAGCATCTTATTCATGATACCAAATACCTTAAGCAAAACAGAAGAAGGGCTAATATTCCACTTGCTCATAGCAGCTGTAACACTCCAGGGCTTGGAAGTCACTGATAGCACCCACGAAAGAAGCACAGGGATCAGGGGGAACACTACCAACGAGGGGGGGGGGGGAAAGAGGGACAGGGGACACAGCAGGGGCAATAAACAAAGCACAGTAAAAAGCATGCAAAGAGAGGAATAACACCAAGGGACAACCAAGCCAAACTATAAAGGACTGGACTAGTCCTAAGAGAGTAGCACACGAAAGTGGGAAACGGGAACTGGGTAGACTTAAGAGAGTGATATGGAAGTAAACTGTTTATATACCTTATGCTGTAACGAAATGTTCCTGCATTACCCCCTTCTACTTTATGTACCCTGGCGAGCAGGCGCCGAAAGCTAAATATTGTGAAACACAAATAAAACCTAATTTTCAAATTGAAAAAAATGAATTGTTGTTTTAAGGCAGTGGACTATTCGATCCTAACACTGTCATTTTCAATAGTGTGAAGACAACAATTTCATATATGCTTAGTACAATATGCTCACTTCTTAGTACTACCACATTTGTTCTTATTAAAAGGAAGGCATACATTAATGTTAAAGGGACACTAGAGAAACATAGAAACTCAGAATGTGACGGCAGATAAGAACCATTCGCCCATCTAGTCTGCCAATTTTTAAATACTTTCATTAGTCCTCGGCCTTATTTTATAGTTAGGATAGCCTTATGCATATCCCACGCAAGCTTAAACTCCTTTACTGTGTTAACCTCTACCATTTCAGCTGGAAGGCTATTTCATGCTTCCACTACCCTCTCAGTTAAGTAATACTTCCGGAATTTATTTTTAAACCTTTGCCCCTCCAATTTAAGACTATGTCCTCTTGTTGTGGTAGTTTTTCTTCTTTTAAATATAGTCTCCCCTTTTACTGTGTTGATTCCCTTTATGTATCCCCCCTGTCACGTCTTTCCTCCAAGCTGAACATGTTAAGTTCCTTTAACCTTTTCTTGTAGGTTTTATCCTGCAATCCATGAACCAGTTTAGTAGCCCTTCTCTGAACTCTCTCTAAGGTATCAATATCCTTCTGAAGATAGGGTCTCCAGTACTGTGTACAATACTCCAAGTGAGGTCTCACCAGTATTCAGTACAATGGCATGAGCACTTCCCTCTTTCTACTGCTAATACCTCTCCCTATACAACCAAGCATTCTGCTAGCATTTCCTGCTGCTCTATTACATTGTCTGCCTACCTTTAAGTCATCAGAAATAATCACCCCTAAATCCCTTTCCTCAGATGTTGAGGTAAGGACCCTATCAAATATTCTGTACTCTGCCCTTGGGTTTTTACGTCCAAGATGCATTATCTTGCACTTATCCACATTAAATGTCAGTTGCCACAACTCTGACCATTTCTCTTGTTTATCTAAATCATTTGTCATTTGGCTTATCCCTCCAGGAACATCAACCTTATTACATATCTTAGTAGAGACACCAGAACAACTGCAGCTTATTGTTGTTGTTCTAATGAGTATACGCTTTCTCTGCAGGCTTTTTAGTGTAAACAATTTCTTTTCAAAGAAAAGGTACACCTCTAGGGGCAACTCGTCAAGTGTGTGTGTGGCGCTTCCTAGGTCACACTCTGCATGGAGGCACTGCACTTTCCTGATAGAGATACATTGATTCCCTGCCCGCCAAAGCATTGTGATTGGCTGAGATCATCAATTCTGATGATGTAAGCCAAAACGCAAGGATCCCTGCGCAGTGCTGAAAATGGATAAGTAAATCACCTTTCTAACCTGAGGTAAGGGGGGTCAACTGCTTAATGGTGGTTTTAGAAATATAGTGTCAGGAACACACATTTGTGTTCCTGCCACTATTGTGCCCCTTTAACGATTTTTATGTAATTCCAGAGGCAGGTAAATACGGTGGATTCTTTCACTGACAGCGGTACATATACAAACATGTATTACTGACAGTATATGAAGTAGCTGTTTAGGTAACCAGCCCCCTCTCTGTGCAGTAAATAGGTTACTCCACTCACCTTTTCTCCTATGCTGCGCTGGTGTCTCCCCACCAGGCTCTGCCTCCATGGCTAAGATTATATTGATGATCTCAGCCAACCTAATGCTCTTCAATAAGAAAGTATTGAGAGGCTATTGCACATGCGTGGCAAAATGTTGCACTGCACTAGTCAGCATCTCCTCATAGAGATGCACTGAATCAATGCATCTCATAGTTACATAGTTGCATAGCTGAAAAGAGAATTATGTCCATCAAATTCAGCCTTCCTCACATATGTGAGAAAAAAAACAGTCTTCATGGGGAAAAAACCCAGTCTCCATCGGGAACATTCAGCATCTCCATGCAGAACGTAGAGATGCTGAACGCCAGTGCTGTACACTGTGCCACACTGGACTAGTAAGCACATCTAGTGGCCATCTGAGTGACTGCCACTAGAAGTGTTACTAGCCAGCAATGTAAACACTGTCTTTTCTTTAACCCCTTAACGCCGTTACGGCGTGCTATGCCGTCACGGGTTAAGTGGGCTTTAAAGCCGTTATGACGGCATAGCACGCCGTAACGGCTTGCAGCCCCAGGAGGTAAGATGTACTTACCTCTGCCGCGATCCGCTTCGGGAGGACTGCCTCACAACCCAGGCAGCCCTCCCACGGCAAATCAGGCCCCCGGGGGCCATGTGATCGCTTTCAAAGAGCGATCACATGGCCCTCTATAGCTGGCTGTGGATCTGCCTGCAGGGGGACTGTTTGAAATATCAGACAGTCCCCCTGCTGGTGGGAAGTATAAAAAATAAATAAAAGACAAGTGTAAAAATAAATTAAATATATTTATATATATATATATATATATATATAATATGTATATATATTATATATATAATATATATACATATTATATATATGTAACGTCATACAAAGTGTATTTTAATATTAATATAAGTATATATATTAATATTAAAATACACTTAGAATGACGTTACATATATATAATATGTATATATTATATATATAATTGATGTACATATATATATATTATATATAAATACGTATAATTAAAATAATAAATAAATAAAATAATAAAATAAATAAATAAAATATTGAAACAAAATTTAATATAAATTATATATGCATATGTAATTTCATTCTAACTGTATTTTGTTATTAATATATATATATATATATATATATCGGTAAAAAAATACACTTAGAATGACATTCTATATATATCTATATATATATATATATATATATATATATATATATATATATATATATATATATATATATATATATAAAATACAAATAACCGCAAATATATATATATATATATAGATAAATACATATAATTACATAAAAGATTACATTAGTATACAAGTAGAATTTAAATACCTATAAATGCATATATATTAAAATTCTACATGTATATTTAAATAATCTTTTAACGGAATTATGTGATTTGATTAATTAAAATTTGATTGACATGCCTGACAACACAGGGAGAAAGTGCAGAGAATTTAATTCACAAGCACTATATTTGACCCTGTAACTCTCCAAGACACCATAAAACCTGTACATAGGGGGTACTGTTTTACTCCCTGACTAAGTGGCTACTAAAAAAGACTAAACATACCCCACTTTCAATACCTTGGCTTGTCTACTTTTTCAAATGGTATGCCATTATGCGGGTAATTCTCATTCCTGGGCTACCACACCGTCTCAAAGGTAACATTACCAATCTGGCAAATTTCAATTTGAAAATGTAATGTTCTATATTTGACCCTGTAACTTTCCAAAACAACATAAAACCTGTCAATGGGGGGTACTGTTGTACTCGTGTGACATCGCTGATTACAAATATGTGCATTTTTTTTGCAGTAATTATGACATTCACAGTTAAAATGTCAGACGGAAATGCAAATTTAAAAAAAAATCTTATTTTCTCACATTTTTTTTTTTTTACTTTTATTCATAATAAATGATGTTCCATATATGAATAGTTAATGATAGATTAAAGCCCTGTTTCTCCTGAACAAAATGATATATAATAAGTGTGGGTGCATATAATTTGAAAGAGGGGAACTACGGTTGAACAGACATATAGCGCAAATTCCAGTTTTTGTTTACGTTTTGTTTTGATCAGAACGTGCACTATTGACTCCGTCCTGAAGGGGTTAAAAAGGCAGTGTCTATAGTGCTAACACTGCAGTGACATGCTATAGACACCAGAATCACTGCATTAAGCTGTAATGGCTCTGGTGACTATAGTGTCCGTTTAAAGTGTTTAAGTTTTCACACTTTTTCCACATTGTTTGTTGTAAATATCTGTACCTATACATATATTGATCTATACTTTCTTCTTTTCTTGTCACACCAGGACAATATTTTGAACAAACCTAATTGCGTCCATGATTTATACTAATTATTGATATACTCTCCCCCCCCCCCCCACACTTTTTAACATAACAATAAAAGAGAAGTTTTAGACATTGTATTAATATTTTATCATCATCATCTTGTTTGATCATGGATTCCTATCTAAATTAACTTTTATTAAATTCTGGGTTTATGCCCTTATCTAGCCCTTTGACCACTTTGGACCTAAACTCCCACCCTTTCTAATTTATTTTTGTATTGATAGCTTTCCTTGTTTTGCGTTTTAAGGTGAAACATTTTGGTAACTGACAGATTTATTTTAAGAAACAAATTGCATACAAATATTTAATATTTAGTTTCAATTACACAAATGGTATTAGAAGTGTTTTATTCGAAATATATAAACCACAGGTAGCATTTGTTTCAAAAGCAATGCTTCCATATTTAAAACTTCTCTCCTGATGTGAAATAGAATAACAAGCATAAATCACGCTATAAAGTTGACTTTGATACGTGTTGTAATTAGTTAATTACATATGTAATTGTAACCCTTCCATGACAATTGAAAAGCAAATCACGTGATATTATGCCAGTTCTAGTAAGCATGTCATGTATATTGTAAGATATCACATTGTACAAGTGTTAGAAATTACCCAAATTGAGAACGTGTTTTAATCAGTATAAACCTCCAAAAATGCCTAGTTTGCAAAATTCAGTGATTATTCATGTTATTGAAATTTGAACATTTACTTAACAAAATGAAACATTGGAGGGGTTATTTTTCAGAACTAACCTGAAATTATTCATGCAGTACAGAACAAATAAAAACAACAATATATGTGAACACAACCCAGTGAAAAAAATGAATAAATAGTTCAAAACAAACCAGGACTTCCCTTAATATTTTTTAGGTGAAGTTTTCCCGGTGAATCCCCGAAGACTTCCTCTTGTCTTCAATAGATATATGCACATAGAGTAGGGGAATATCTGCTAAATACAGACACAATAGAGAAACATAGCGTTTAACTGTGTGGGGACAAATATTAGTATGTAATCACAATTGGTCACTCACAAATTTGTAGAATTAAAACAGCCTTAAGCAGTGTTTTTTCTTTCAGTGTCCAATGTGGTGTTGTCCCTCCTCACACGTTCATCATAAAGTAGATGTGTATATCTCAAAAGAGAAAGATATACACAAAAATGTAGTGCACTTCCAGAGTAAAAGTAAAAAAGTATTTAATAACTTACATTAGAATATAAAAACAAACAGCTTGTCACCATACGTCCTACGCGTTTCGTCCCAAGTCTGGACTTCCTCAGGGACTTGGTGCAGTAAAGTGCAGTGAAGAGTAGCAGCATAAAATACAATCCCCCTCCCAGTCCTTATATACACCCCCTTTGAATGGTGAACGTTCATCATCTGGCTTCCAATTCACTTTTTCGCGGCAAGGAACCCGGTGACGTCATCGCGTACATTACGCTGTTGAGCCTGGTGACGTCATCGCGTCCGACGTGTGCGTTTCATTTTGCGTTCCACCGACCCGGAAATGGGTCCCGCCCGTTAGTTAATCGTTCTTGCGATGGTGTGTTAGCTCAAAACATATGGGTAAAGGAAACCGGGGGGAGAGGAAAACAATTAAAAAACTCTGGATGGCACTACTTGCAAGAAATGTGGAAATAACCTCTATATTTACAATATGGTCTATGTTTATAATACAGTCAATATTTACAAATCTTACAGATACATTTGTTTAATGATGAGATCTGTATAGGGACATATGTTATCCATTCTGCATACATTTCATACATGCTTCATTTGATAGGAAAAAGTCAGTATTTACAAAATAGGAAAAAAAGGGTGCAAAACAGATGTCTATATTGCCACTATTAGATGTAGTGTCCATCTGTAATGCAGTATCCATACATACATATAAATATTAATGTACATACATATTAATGTGGCTGGTGAAACCCATTTATATTGCACTTCTGTCTCTTTCTACTTAAAGGTGAATAGAATCCATTTGAATTTTCCGATCTGATGAATTATTGAATATCTCATTACCTATATTTAGAATATTAAATAAAAAAGGATATAGAAAATATATATAAAAATGGAATTAAAAATCTAAATAAAAATAAAAATAAAAAAATATGTAAAAATGAAAATAAAAATAAAAATAAAAATAAATAAATGGAAATAAAAATAAAAATAAAATTAAAATTAGAAATAAAATTAAAAATAAAAATAAAAATAAAAATAAATAAAAATAAAAAATAAAACATGTATATAATCAAAATAAAAAATTAAGCATGCTTTGCATGAGTTGCAAAAATGTATACAAAAAAAGATTTTACAAGCTTCGCTACAAAAGAGAGATTTAAAATAAAATCAAATATCAATTGCAACACAAGAAATGTGGTATATATGCTACAATGCCCCTGCGGGAAACAGTATGTGGGGAGAACTTGTCGAAAATTAAAAGAGAGAATATTAGAACATCAAAATAATATTAGAAAGAAATCAATGAAGCATATAGTACCACTACATTGCAATATGTGCAATAAATTTGATTGGCAAAGCTTTACATTCGTGGGTATAGAACAGGTGGACCCGTATTGGAGAGGAGGAAATTTAACCAAAAAGCTCTCCCAAAGAGAGACTTTTTGGATTAGCAAACTAAAAACACTCCAACCCTTGGTCTAAATTTAGATATTGACTTATGGAGCTTTTTTGAAGACTAAGTAAATCACCTGTTAGACATTCCGGTTTTTTGTATGGGTATCATAGCACTTCTCTCTCATTCGAAAAATGAAGGACCTCATCACATTTCTATCTTAATTTTTAATCTTAATTTTTTATTTCGATTTATATACATGTTTTATTTTTTATTTTATTTATTTTTATTTTTATTTTTATTATTTATATTTATTTTTATTTTTATTTTTAATTTTATTTCTAATTTTATTTTTATTTTTATTTTTATTTCCATTTATTTATTTTTATTTTTATTTTCATTTTTACATATTTTTTTATTTTTATTTTTATTTAGATTTTTAATTCCATTTTTATATATATTTTCTATATCCTTTTTTATTTAATATTCTAAATATAGGTAATGAGATATTCAATAATTCATCAGATCGGAAAATTCAAATGGATTCTATTCACCTTTAAGTAGAAAGAGACAGAAGTGCAATATAAATGGGTTTCACCAGCCACATTAATATGTATGTACATTAATATTTATATGTATGTATGGATACTGCATTACAGATGGACACTACATCTAATAGTGGCAATATAGACATCTGTTTTGCACCCTTTTTTTCCTATTTTGTAAATACTGACTTTTTCCTATCAAATGAAGCATGTATGAAATGTATGCAGAATGGATAACATATGTCCCTATACAGATCTCATCATTAAACAAATGTATCTGTAAGATTTGTAAATATTGACTGTATTATAAACATAGACCATATTGTAAATATAGAGGTTATTTCCACATTTCTTGCAAGTAGTGCCATCCAGAGTTTTTTAATTGTTTTCCTCTCCCCCCGGTTTCCTTTACCCATATGTTTTGAGCTAACACACCATCGCAAGAACGATTAACTAACGGCCGGGACCCATTTCCGGGTCGGTGGAACGCAAAATGAAACGCACACGTCGGACGCGATGACGTCACCAGGCTCAACAGCGTAATGTACGCGATGACGTCACCGGGTTCCTTGCCGCGAAAAAGTGAATTGGAAGCCAGATGATGAACGTTCACCATTCAAAGGGGGTGTATATAAGGACTGGGAGGGGGATTGTATTTTATGCTGCTACTCTTCACTGCACTTTACTGCACCAAGTCCCTGAGGAAGTCCAGACTTGGGACGAAACGCGTAGGACGTATGGTGACAAGCTGTTTGTTTTTATATTCTAATGTAAGTTATTAAATACTTTTTTACTTTTACTCTGGAAGTGCACTACATTTTTGTGTATATCTTTCTCTTTTGAGATATACACATCTACTTTATGATGAACGTGTGAGGAGGGACAACACCACATTGGACACTGAAAGAAAAAACACTGCTTAAGGCTGTTTTAATTCTACAAATTTGTGAGTGACCAATTGTGATTACATACTAATATTTGTCCCCACACAGTTAAACGCTATGTTTCTCTATTGTGTCTGTATTTAGCAGATATTCCCCTACTCTATGTGCATATATCTATTGAAGACAAGAGGAAGTCTTCGGGGATTCACCGGGAAAACTTCACCTAAAAAATATTAAGGGAAGTCCTGGTTTGTTTTGAACTATTTATTCATTTTTTTCACTGGGTTGTGTTCACATATATTGTTGTTTTTGTTTGCATATTTTGATCCTCACTGTTGTGACACAATCACTATGGCAACTTACTCATTTGCAAATATACAAAGAGGTAGAAATTTAAGATTTGAAAAAATGTTTCACCAGAATATAGACAATATCCCTTTAAGGGATTCTGATAACTATTACTTCACCAAATTAGAACGCCTAATGGTGAAAGAAACAAAAAAATGGTGGGAAGTGTCCTACCTAGAGGGTTATCTCAAAGAGGGACTAATCCCTAGGGGATTGAGAGTGGAAAAGATCCCAGCATGTGGTATAGAGAATGAGGATTTTTTAAGGAAATGGGATTTAATTCTAGATACCTGTTCTCAAAACCTTATGAAATTGATAATTGAATTTGAAAAACAAGGTAGAGAACAAATAGAGTTAGACTTAAAAACATTAGAATCTGAGGGCAGCCAAAATATAGAACCCAACAAATATAAAGAAAAGGAACAAGAAATTTGTAACGTAATAAACAATTTAGAAGAAAAGATTGCAGAGACTAAAAACAACAAAATGAAAAGGGACAGACGAGATAAAACATTCAACACCTTTTCCACTAGTAATAAAATTAAGAATAAACACAAACGACACTTTGATAGAGACAATAGGAATTTTGAGGGACCACAAAAAAATTTTCAATTTAGAAAATTTGATACATATAAAAGAAACACCTACTCGAACAAGAGATTCCCCAACTAATTACACACGAAATTCACCCAATAAAATGAGGAGACCTCCCAATAATTACACACGAAGCCCAATCATCACGAGACGAAAAACATTTACCACAAATACTGTCCCACAAACCCAAAATCCCACCAAACAAAGGGGAAGAAAAGAATCAATTTCCCCAAATCGATGTGACACTCCCCCCAGAAGGTCCTATGCCCAAGCAATAAGAACAAATTTGGAACACCAAAATGAGAGGGAGGACCTTTTTTTAGAGGGAGGGACCCACAGGGATGGGAGAATTACCCAATTTTTCAAACCTCGCCACAACCATCAGGGAATTACATCAGACATCCACTCAATCTCCCCCAAAAGAAAAAGAATGGAGGAGAATCCACGGAGAGAGGACTCCCTAAGACAAAAATACTAGAAAAACACTATGGAATTTATAATTTAACAGACATTCAGTTATGTGACACTGATTTGAGAGCATTAAGTAAAGGTCTAAAATTTGCCCCCAATCAGAAAATGAATTTTTTTAACACATATATTGATGTGCAAAAATACATCCGTAAGATGACACTTAAGAGATTTTTTTTTAAAAAGGGAAACAGAAGAAGAAAATCCACTCTCAAAAAGTTTAGATGAAACTAGTTTGGAACAGAAACAATTTAAAAAGAAATCAAATTTTTACCCAGTAGGGGACAGAGGCCCTTTTCTGGAGACATTTAATAGCATGGTATGCCATGATTTAGAGGAATTAGAAAAAGAAAAAAACCCAGGAGAAAATAAATACAACATGAGCAAAGAAGAATCAGCCAGTATAACAAAATTACAAAAAATGGACAACATAGTAATAAAAGAAGCTGATAAGGGGGGAGCCATAGTCATAATGACGAAACAATACTATATGAACGAGGCACAAAGAATCTTGGGAGACATAGAAACCTACGTAAAATTAACAGGAGACCCAACTAAAAAATTTAATACCATCCTAGGATCCCTGTTGGATCAAGCTTATCAAAATAGCGTAATTTCTAAAAATAATAAGGAATATCTTTTTAATAATTTTCCAATTATACCCATTTTTTATTTTCTCCCTAAATTACACAAAAACCCAATAACACCCCCGGGGAGACCAATAATCAGCGGTATAAATTCTGTATCTGCCCATCTATCAGAATTCGTGGATCACCACCTTCAAAAATATGCGCAAGAAGCGCCTTCCTATTTAAAAGATACTGCCCACGTTTTAAGAATCATGGAGAATATAATCTGGGAACCTGATTATATTTGGGTGACCCTAGATGTCACATCACTGTACACAATAATAAAACATAGGAAAGGCTTGGTTGCAGTGGAACGAGTTATGGAGAGAGATGAAAACATGTCATCAAATTTTCGAAATTTCATTTTAAATAGTATTCATTATATCCTCAAACATAACTATTTTTTCTTTGATGATTCGTTCTATCTCCAAACCACCGGTACAGCCATGGGGACCAGGTTCGCCCCCAGCTATGCAAACATATATATGCGGGATTGGGAATCCAACCACATATGGAGTGGGCATAGCTGGGTAACGAACCTGGTCCTATGGAAGCGTTTTATCGATGACATTTATTAATTTGGCGAGGACCACAAAGTGATCTGTCATCATTCATAGATTACATTCATCAAAATGAGTATGGTTTAAAGTTTACACATGAAATAAATACTACCACTATCAATTTCTTGGATTTAAATCTCTTTGTAGAGAATAAACAAATCCAATCAAAATGCTTTTTTAAAAAAACGGAGGGTAACAGTTTTATCCATAGAAAAAGTTGCCATAAAGATAAATGGTTGGAAACCATACCAAAAAGCCAGCTAATACGAGTAAGAAGAAATTGTTAAAAAAACTCAAACTTTAGAGAACAAGCTGAGCATCTAAAAAACAAATTTGTGGCAAAGAAATACGAAACAGCATTGTTAGACAAAGAAATCAAAGAAATAGGAAAAAAGAATAGAAGAGACCTGATAGCTTCTAACCCCAAAAAACAGCCTAAGGATAATTACAACTTTTCCTTCATTACCCAATACAACACACAACATTGGAAAATAAAAAAGATCCTCAACAAACACTGGGACATTCTGCGCAAAGATCCCATTTTAGGCAAAGTCTTACCAAAAAAAACAACAGTCATCTTTAAGAGAACGAAAAATCTGAAAAATGTATTAGCCCCAAGCTATGCTTTGAAAATCCCACGTAAAAGTATCACTTTAAATATTAGTGGCTTTACCCCCTGTAAGTCATGCAAAGCATGCAAAAATCAAAAATTTATACAAAAAAAGATTTTACAAGCTTCGCTACAAAAGAGAGATTTAAAATAAAATCAAATATCAATTGCAACACAAGAAATGTGGTATATATGCTACAATGCCCCTGCGGGAAACAGTATGTGGGGAGAACTTGTCGAAAATTAAAAGAGAGAATATTAGAACATCAAAATAATATTAGAAAGAAATCAATGAAGCATATAGTACCACTACATTGCAATATGTGCAATAAATTTGATTGGCAAAGCTTTACATTCGTGGGTATAGAACAGGTGGACCCGTATTGGAGAGGAGGAAATTTAACCAAAAAGCTCTCCCAAAGAGAGACTTTTTGGATTAGCAAACTAAAAACACTCCAACCCTTGGGTCTAAATTTAGATATTGACTTATGGAGCTTTTTTGAAGACTAAGTAAATCACCTGTTAGACATTCCGGTTTTTGTTGTTTCTTTGTGTTTTGTATGGGTATCATAGCACTTCTCTCTCATTCGAAAAATGAAGGACCTCATCACATTTCTATCTTAATTTTTAATCTTAATTTTTTATTTCGATTATGTACATGTTTTATTTTTTATTTTTATTTATTTTTATTTTTATTTTCATTTTTATATATTTTTTTATTTTTATTTTTATTTAGATTTTTAATTCCATTTTTATATATATTTTCTATATCCTTTTTTATTTAATATTCTAAATATAGGTAATGAGATATTCAATAATTCATCAGATCGGAAAATTCAAATGGATTCTATTCACCTTTAAGTAGAAAGAGACAGAAGTGCAATAAAAATGGGTTTCACCAGCCACATTAATATGTATGTACATTAATATTTATATGTATGTATGGATACTGCATTACAGATGGACACTACATCTAATAGTGGCAATATAGACATCTGTTTTGCACCCTTTTTTTCCTATTTTGTAAATACTGACTTTTTCCTATCAAATGAAGCATGTATGAAATGTATGCAGAATGGATAACATATGTCCCTATACAGATCTCATCATTAAACAAATGTATCTGTAAGATTTGTAAATATTGACTGTATTATAAACATAGACCATATTGTAAATATAGAGGTTATTTCCACATTTCTTGCAAGTAGTGCCATCCAGAGTTTTTTAATTGTTTTCCTCTCCCCCCGGTTTCCTTTACCCATATGTTTTGAGCTAACACACCATCGCAAGAACGATTAACTAACGGGCGGGACCCATTTCCGGGTCGGTGGAACGCAAAATGAAACGCACACGTCGGACGCGATGACGTCACCAGGCTCAACAGCGTAATGTACGCGATGACGTCACCGGGTTCCTTGCCGCGAAAAAGTGAATTGGAAGCCAGATGATGAACGTTCACCATTCAAAGGGGGTGTATATAAGGACTGGGAGGGGGATTGTATTTTATGCTGCTACTCTTCACTGCACTTTACTGCACCAAGTCCCTGAGGAAGTCCAGACTTGGGACGAAACGCGTAGGACGTATGGTGACAAGCTGTTTGTTTTTATATTCTAATGTAAGTTATTAAATACTTTTTTACTTTTACTCTGGAAGTGCACTACATTTTTGTGTATATCTTTCTCTTTTGAGATATACACATCTACTTTATGATGAACGTGTGAGGAGGGACAACACCACATTGGACACTGAAAGAAAAAACACTGCTTAAGGCTGTTTTAATTCTACAAATTTGTGAGTGACCAATTGTGATTACATACTAATATTTGTCCCCACACAGTTAAACGCTATGTTTCTCTATTGTGTCTGTATTTAGCAGATATTCCCCTACTCTATGTGAGTACAGAACAAATATCTGCTATCAAAATGGTAAATTAAAGTCAACTACCTCTGTACAAGTTTATCATCTGAATTGCCCCACATTTAAAAAAAAAATATTTTCTACAAAAATAACCTTGTCTATGTTTTGCTTGTATAGAAATTATGACTGTTGTATACATTTCATAAGGGCACACTTTAGTTATCCCCTGAGCCTGTTTTGTGGGTTATATTGAACAGAGAGATTATGAATGCTGTGAAACCAATATTGATTTACAGAGCTATCTGGAGTTGGAGCAGAACCAGATACCAACTTAATATTTCTTGCTATTATAGTCATATGCAGACGTGCTATGTTGGCAATTGACATCTCTTTACAGACTTTACTGAAATTAATGAATTGTGACAAAAGTAGAATCTTTTGAAATGAAAAGAACTTTGATAAAATCTTCATGATGAATTACACAAATTATTAAACCATTCTTTTGGAGTTTTAGAAGTTTTTAAAATGACATTAAAGATCCCAAAAGTACATAGCATTTTTAAGTGTCTTAATGGTTAGTAAGAATTGTCCCAATTCATAAGACTGCCTATGTCAAGACAACTCAGCACTTTTATGAATTTATTTAGGCATGATCATCAAGCCGACATGCTGACTGCCTGGAGGGCTTCTTGATTCACTAGGCTTGAACAGTCATCCAAGCACAAGTGAGAGCTTCTAAAGGGACACATTGGCTTTTTCTACAAGGAGGAATCAATTGGACTATTGCTGCATCACATCAATTGCTATATCTGATTGGTGTATTTGCAGCATTTCTAATGTGCATGTCATATAGGGCTGGAGAGAAAGGGTGACTGTTGTCATTATTAAAATTGTGTATTAGAAAATGACAAAACATTTTTTTAAATCCAATTAATCTATTATATAGATGTGGAGTCCCTAGAATCCTTTATCATGTCTTTTTTTTTTTTTTTAACACTGTTTTATGTTTGTTTTTATTTGCATAAAGTCATGGTACAGATATCACTGATATCACTGTTTTGTATACACAGAATATTGAGAAGTAACAATTATCTGTATGCGGCAAAATACATAGAAAACAAGAATTTGTTGATAACAATTGTCTGTATGGTTTATGAAACAAGATGTGTTTAAGTAAATACAAAAACAAAGAACAAAGATAACCCTGGTAGAATGGTATGGAGTGTATGTTGGAAGTTTCCCCCTTCGGTTAGCTTGCCCATGCTATTGCATCTTGCCCTAGGATGCGTGTGGGATCCCCCCTCATGGGGAATGCTGAAGGTACGTGCACCACCAGGACCAGATAGATGTGTGAGAGTGGTATCTGTCTGAGAGGGAGTGGCAAATTTCCTCCATATTCCTAGTGATTTCCACTCTTTGGATCCAATCTCTTAGGGGCGGTGGGTTTGATTTTTTTCCAGTAAATAGGGATCAATTGGTTTGCCGCTGTTATCAAATGTAGGAGTAGCAGCACACCACTCTCTCAGACCCAAAAATTACGCAGGAGAGGCCCCAAGGGACATTATATGCAGGCTGCACTATTTTGTGGTTAAAGAAAATATTTTAAGAAAACTGCGGGACACCAATCAGCCACTGTTATTCCATGGACACGTACTCCAAATATACCAAGACCTCTCCTGGCTCACTCTACAAGCCAGACGATCTCTCAAACCAGTCACAGACTAATTAAGAGCCAGAACCATCAGATATAGATGGGGGTTTCCATTTGCCCTCATTGCCACTCACAAAGGCGTAACATATACAATCACAACACACCGAGATGTAATGTCATTTATTCAGGCGTTGCAACTCACAGAAGTACATATCATGGATTGGTACGCCCCTGACCCAGCACAGATGACTAGCCAGCAATCTCAAAGAGGATGCCCCTCACCAAAGAATCAAAGAATGGGACAGACGGATTCACGTCGCCGAGAAGACAGCTACTCAGATCCGAAGAATACGGAGTAACCTGAGACGCAGTAGTGCGCAGAAGATCCAGAGGAACCTCCATACTGCCAACAACTAACTGACATAGAATATCCCATTTCCTACCCTGCCACAGATATCACCCTTACAAAACCTATTCTATCATTTCTTATGTCCTTATTATGTTTAAGTTTATAATGTAATAAAACACTATGCATATTCCTTATATGCTCCTCAATTCAGACATGCAGTTATCCCATAGTTCTTATGATAAAAAAAACCTCAAGGAATAAAAAAATCACATTATTGGTGTGGCAAGTAGACAAGTAGTTAAGTAATGATTTTTCATTTAGCTTTTATTATTCCAATTTTTGCATCCTAAACAAATGCCACATCCAAAAAATCCCCCAAATTCTTGGTTTAAACAAATCAAATCTTTTATATAGCTATTTGCTAAACGTTCTCTCAATTACTTTCTCTGCATACAAAAGGAGCTAAAATGATGCTTAACAAAGAATGATCTGATAACAAAAGCCAATATTTTTTAAATTACTTTAGTTATTATAATCACAAATAAAAAGTTGGCTTCTAGATACACTATTTAGCCATAGCATATGGTGTCAACTTGAAATATTTATTGAACTATTTGCGTTAACACTTTTAAAATAAGTGTTTGTTTTTATCTCTGTAGATAGTTAAATATAAAAACTGCATCTCTATTTGATTCCAGACCATGACATTCATCCCTATGTCTTATCTGTACTCCTTTCACTCCCTTCCTACTACTGTCCAATGAGTATTTGCACGTAAGTACTTACTTTTTAATGTATAAAAACACAACTGAAGAATAAACGGCAGAGGCTTATTTTGAATACCAACAGGTGTCTGGTGTCTAATTCGCGCTCGTCCAAGTGTACTTGTTATAATAATTTGGGCTTCCTCTGAATATAACGAAGATCAATATTTGTATCTATAAAGATTGCTGTTGGAATCACAGCTAAATAGAGATCCAAGTGCAATGGATATAGTGATTTATACAAAGTGAATAAATGAATAAATACACTTCCCTTTTAAGGATAATAAACCCAGAGATTTCCTCAGCATAATCTTCAAAAATAACCAATATACACAAATAGGGAATATCCTGTTAGGGAAAAAATGGCACAATATAGTGCAAAACTGTGTGTTTAAATAAATGAAAATACGCGTCAAGTGGCCACTCACAATTGTAGGAAGTAAAAAAGCCTTCAATGTGTTTTTTGTGGATACAGGTCTGTTGGTGGTCTTTCATTTTCAGTGTCTCAGAATGAGAAGAAACAGCTAAATACCCAATCATAAGGCAACCAAGATAAAGTGCACAGTGCAAATTTATTAACCATATGTGAAGAAATTACTCTATTATCCGGTATTTCTGCATATTTCTTGCTTTTTCTGTTTATTTTCATTTGGCAGATGGGACTGCCGAACAAAGACCACCCCTGGCTCACTTAACTTCAAAGCCGGCATCACTTTCACCCTCTACGTGTGCGGTCAGCGTTCGTACTGCCGAACGCCACGTGGCAGAGAAAACCGCGGCCATCTTTTTTTCGTCAAACAAAAGCAGCGTGACTTGGTCGTCGAGTGTCTGGAACTAAAATCGGACACTCGACTTCCCGAACACCGGTCTCAATCATACGAACGCTGGAACTATTGATACCGATTAGCTAGAAGAGCGCTATTCGGTACAAATGTGCACACGAATGAGGGGAACAATCGCTGCTAGGAGCCAGGGGAATTCATTCGGTACTTTTATTCGTTTTCCCCCTTTTTCTAAAGTGACCGGCAAAACCACACGAACCTCTGGAACTATTTTGGGCAGCCCACCCACAGTGAACCGGTCTGGGTGAAATTTGGATATGTTGGTCACCCAGATCGGGGCTATCAGGGGACATAGGATTTGTGGGGATACCCCATGTATAAAGGGGTGTTCCAGAAATTGGGGAAAACAGTGATTTTTCAGCCTGGAGATAATTAGGTTGTTACTAGATCAGACCTGATTATCTCCAGGACTAGGGGAGGGAACTACCTGTTTGTGTTGGGTGTGTTTTATATTTTTATTGTACAGGATTGGATAAATGTTACTCCTCCCTGTGGGATGTCCCCTTGCATGGGGACCTGCATAAAAAGCCATGTATGTGAATAAAGCTTAGTTCTACTTGTATCCTGATCCTGGACTCTGACTGTTATTTGGAATTCGTATGCTTTACCAAGGGAATTATCTGGTGAAGCTGTTTGTATTTCGTATGGATTTTGTTTCCTGTAACTACCGAACAGAGGTCTCTCTACACTAGACTCTGACATTTCGGGAGGAAACTACCGAAAGAGGTTTGGCTAGACTTGGTTTCCTTACACCATACATTCAAGTTATCATAAGCAGATATGGATATCAGCATAAAAAAGGAAGTCCTTACCGTAATTTTGATGTTCTACTTGGAATTTATTTTAGACTCGTTATAGGCCTCAATTTAATATTGTTGGGTAAGCTTTTTTGTTGGGTAATATTTTTGGATAGACCTTTAAAATTATTTTTTTTCAAAATGACTCTTGATTTTGGCAAATGTATGCAAATTGCTCAATGCTGGGAAATACTATATTGGTTTCTATGGTGATTGCTCCTTATTTATCACTTTGCTCTGGAATAGCACCTGGTTTTGCCTTGATAAATCTCCTTCCTTGAGTGCAAAAGTTGCTCATCACTGATTTATGACCTTCAGTTCAGTAGCAGCATCATTCATATTGAATGAGTCTGTTTTCCAGACTGGACAGCAGATGGAGCTATAGCAAGTTATAACTTTCTTGCAGTTTATTGTTCCATTCTGAGCACGTGCTTATCTTTATCAATAAAGTTTAATCTTCTGTGTTAATTTCACTCCTGTAAAAGTTTTTTTGGAAAGCTTAACTAACAGGTTCGGAACAAGCTATAAAAAAATGATATAACCAGAAGTATCAAACCAAGCTGCATTTACACTGCTAGAAGTGCAATTAAGAAATTGGTTTGCTGGTCATATATTATTATTACTATTAGCATTTACATAGCACCAACGTATTATTATTATTGTTTTATTATTTATATAGCGCCATCAGATTCCGTAGCGCTGTACAACGGGTAACGTATTCTGTGGCACTTCACAATTATAGAAAGGAGAAGAGGGTAAGGACATCAAAAAGCTTACAATCGATTAGGATTTAAGGTAAAAAGAGATATATGTTGACACTCCTCTAAACAGCTGAGATATGTAATATGGAGTGGCAAAGATCCTCTTTCTGCTGTTCTCCAGAGATGAATTGTGGGAAATACTACACAAATACAGGTCTGGTAATAATCCAGAATGTGTCAAAAAAAGACAAGTATAGTAGCTTAATATAAGGTAGCTAAATATGTTAATTTCCTTCAGAAATAAACACACAGCAAAAAGTATGTGGGTCTCGTAGAAACTCCACACATCAAGTCACTTCTCTTGAAATGACACCATTAAATAAAACATTAAAAAACCTCAATACTTTGTGTTGACCTTTTTTTTTTCATGAGTGGCTCTGTTTTCTTTTACATTTATATTAAGATTTTAGAATTGTTTCATTCCTCCTCTTCATATGATTTGCCTGTGGTTAAAAAACAGGGAAGTGAATGATGCTATTTAAACAGTAATTGTGTCCCCGAATGAAATTGTATCAAATGAAACTGGAAAAAGGCCTTGAAAATACATTAAAACGAAATTCCTGTGCTGAAAACTGTAAAAAAATAAAAATAATAATAATAATAATAATATGATTATTATTAGTGACGGTAAGAAGGCCAATCATGTCAAATAATTTTTGTTCTACAAACTTTTAGATACATTTAGTACCTTTATAAATGCATTACAAGCTGGCCTTGAGTCAGAAACTACACTAGAATATGCTAAAGGCAAAGTATGAGATAAATACAAGAATAATGGAATTAAAGATCAGAAATAATGGAATTAGAGATCAGAGACAGTACTCAAAGTCAATGAGGCCACAAAGCAAAAACACACACAAAAAAAATATGTTTTCCCTTTAGAAAAGCAGAAAACGTTATCGCTGGAAAACTAGGCAATAGAGGCAAGTGCTAGGATGCCCAAAATAGTACCTGCAAAGCAAATCATATACTCTATGGTTAATTAAAAAGATGCTCCAAATGTATTGATTCAGGGGCAACAAGCCACATGATAGATTACATCTGTATGAAAAGGAAAGTCTTCTTGGCTAATGGGAAAAGACTTTGCAGCAGCATGAAAGGCTGTGGATTATCACTTTTTTAACCCAGTTGATCTCCTGTGCCAGTTTATTTATGTAAATACAGTGCTAATAGGGAACAGCAGCACATATGGGCGTCCACAGGGAGGGCAAGGGGGGGCACTTGCCCCCCCCCTGCATTTTTCAGTTAGTTCTGCTAATTTTCGTGTGAGATTGAAAATACAGTGCAATACCGGCTGTGCATGGAGAGAGACAGGGATAGGAAGCTGCATCTTATCCCTGCTTCTCTCTGACTGAATCCATGGGGGCAGAGACAGCCTACAGATCAGGGAAGTGAGGCATATGGGGGGGGGGGGCACAGAGCCTACAGATCAGGGAAGTGAGTCATGGGGGGGCAGAGACAGCCTAAAGATCAGGGAAGTGATGCAAGGGGGGGCAGAGAAAGCCTACAGATCATGGTAGTGAGCCATGTGGGGGGCAGAGATAGCCTACAGATCATGGTAGTGAGCCATGTGGGGGGCAGAGATAGCCTATAGATCAGGGTAGTGAGCCATGTGGGGGGCAGAGATAGCCTATAGATCAGGGTAGTGAGCCATGTGGGGGGCAGAGATAGCCTATAGATCAGGTAAGTAAGGGGTGGGGGAGACAGCCTACAGGAAGGGTCAGCAAGGACCAGGAAGGTAAAGTAAGAGAAGGAGCAGAAACGATAAGGAATAGAAATGAGCAGAAAGGGGCAGCAAGGATCTGGAAGGGACAGCACGGAGTACAACAGGTAGTAGAAGGAGCACAAAGGAACACAAATGAGCAGGAAGGGTCTGCAAGGAGCATGAAGGGTCAACAAGGAGCACGAAGGGTCTGCAAGGAGCACGAAGGGTCTGCAAGGAGCACGAAGGGTCAACAAGGAGAAGGAAAGGTCTGCAAGGAGCACGAAGGGTCAACAAGGAGCTGGAAGGTAAAGTAGAAGGAGCAGAAAGGGTCAGCAAGGAGCTGACAATGGCAGCAAGGAGCAGGAAGAGACAGAAAGATCACAAAGGTGAAGTAGGAGAAGGAACATAAATGAGCAGGAAGGGTCTGCAAGGAGCAGGAAGGGTCTGCAAGGAGTAGGAAGAGTCTGCAAGGAGAAGGAAGGGTCCGCAAAGAGCAGAAAGGAACAGAAGGAGCACAAAGGTAAAGGAGCAGAAAGAATCAGAAGGAGCAAAAAGGTAAAGTTGGAGAAGGAGCAGAAAAGGGTAGCAAGGAGCAGAAAGGGACAGCAAAGAGCACAAAGGTAAAGTATGAGAAGGAGCAGAAAGGGTCTGCAAGGAGCAGAAAGGGATCAGAAAGAGACAGGAGCAGAAGGGGGAGCACAATAAGCAGAAAATAGCAGAAAGGTAAAGGAGCAGAAGGAGCAAAGGATGAGAGAAGACAGTGTCAGAAGAAAAAGAAGACTGTGTCAAATGAAGGAGAAGAAAAGGAGATTGGAGCAGGAAGGACAGGTGAAGTGAACCCTTCACTTTATTCTGGACACCACATCATAAGGCTTTGGTACCTGGGCCTGGCAGGGAAACTTTGGACCTTCTCATCTCCCCGGGTAAAAAAATCTCAGTGTTAATGTGTTCACTTTTATTTACTGAGTGTCAGGAAGCACAGAGGGCTGCTGGGGAGGGGTGTCGCTGATTGGCTAGAGCGGTCAGCTGGCACTCTAAGCCAATCAGTAGCTCCCCATTCATAAAAAAGTAAAACATTTTTATGAACCGGGAACTAGCGATTGGCTTAGAGCGTCAACTGATCACTCTCCAGCCAATCTGTAGCACCCATGCCTGATGTCAATCTGAACTTCCTGACACTCCGTTTCAGAAGCCGAATACCACTGAGCGACCTGGAAATCTGGAGCTGGAGGAAGCCTTTGTGGTTAAACCATTTTTTTGAGCGGTTTAACCCCTTAAAGGAAAGAGAGCACCCAGGGGCTTCCTGGCATCATAGCATTTTAATTTAGATAAATTTGTTATGGTGACTCAAATGTTCCTCTAATTTGCTTAAGGGAACACTATAGTGTAAGGAATACAAACATGTATTCCTGACACCATAGTTGTGAAAATGCTATTCACCCTGGCTTTATGTGATAATGACTATGCTCCTCCCCTTCATGACACTGTCAAAAAGGGACCACGCATGGATGTCATTAGAGTTGCAAACTGCAATGTTTACATTGCAGCACTAAGACACCCTCTAGTGGCTGTCTAACAGATATCTGCTTTCGGTGCTTTCGGAATGTTACTGGACTTCTGGTCCACTAACGCTGCACATCCTCACACTCTGCATGAGGACCTCCAGCGTCAGCTATTTCCCTATATTGATTCAATGCTTTCCTATAGAGAGGCCTAATGTGCGTGGGGCACTCACCGCACATGCGCATTATACGCCCCTTATGATGTCAGAGGAGGAGGAGTCGAGACCCAGCGCGAGGGACATCGGCGCTGGGATCAAGTAAGAAAATTAAGGGTTTTATAACCCTTTATTCACCGTGGCGTGGGGTGGGGGCGGGAGGTCGAGGGAGCTATAGTGCCAGGAACACAGCTTTATATTCCTTGCACTAAAGCATCCTATTAGGCAGAAAAATACACATTTCAGTCACATTGACTTTCATCAGGAAGTAAAACAAAAGACAATATCAAACTAGAAATAGGGTGGGGGTAATGACACAGAGGGTAAAATGACAGTCAGGATAATCAGGATAATCAAAAGGTAATGATTAAGGGACAATTTTCCAGCTACATATTAGCTACAATAAGCTATGGTGATTTTTTTTTTCCTTTTGGAGGGTTCCTTTAAATATGTAAAAATATGTAAACTGCACAGCATATTGCTTTTTATCTCTTGCATTTTGAACTCATACAGAGCTAGATTCATCCAAAGGTTTTTACTTTGAATGCATGGGAATATTTATTCAAGTTATTTGCAATGTGAAAACAACAGCTAAACGTTAAAACATATATCAAAATATACTCCAAGGCTGTGGATTTAAAAATGCTATATTTATGCCAAGTTCAAAATATTTAGAGGCACTCTTAATTTAATTCAGCTACAGTGGAATTGCAATGCAAACAATACAATAAACAGTCAGTGTTTTCTTTTTTTGTGCCTCAACAACAACAACAACAACAAAAAATCAATCATATTGTCTACTGTAAAGCATGTTCTCGCTATAGGAAGAATATTACACACTACTTTTAGGATTTATTAAATGTAAAACCATGCAGGTTAGACAAGGACATTTAATATTTTAGGCCATAATAGCTTTGTGGGGTTCATTTATTTAACATGTCAAATGCAAATCCAATCTAACTAGCTAATACTATTAAAGTTATTCATTAAATTGAAAGTTGTTGGGAATTCAAATTGAATTTCAAATGTTAGGCCAAAGCAGCTGAACTATAAGCATTGTTGACTTGAAGAATGTTTTCTATTTAATTATTTTAGCCTTACATTTGAATTCAAATTTAAATCACTATGGCTTTCTGACAATTCTCACTTTGGTGAATGAACATGCATGTGTAACATTTACCGGGTTATTCAATAAAGTGCGAATTCAAGATTCAAATTTTAGGGTAGAGTAGCCAAAATTAAAGCATAGTAGCCTTAGAGAATTTTTCCAGTTAAGCTATTTTGCCTTTAATTCTGAAATTCACTCACTTTAGTGAATAACTCTGTTAGTATTTTTTTGTATTGTCTATATTTTTTTATTTTCAAACTAACGCGTATACGTGTATGCTTTCATTTAAATTGCTCTGCGTGCTTCTTCACTACTATTATTAATGTATTCAAATAGTATGGAATACTTCCTTACATACGGTTTGTTGTATTTTTTTATGCAATATTTAACATACAAAGTAATAGCTATCTATCATGACATGTATAACGACATGTAACATGTTTCTAAACAGGACATTTAACCAATCGTAAGTATTCCTTGTACAAAGCAAGGAAAAGCTTGACCAAAAAAAATCTATATTTCACAGAGCATACATTTCAATCTAGTTTGCAGCTGGTTATCAGAGATAAATATCAAATAAATGAGGTTATACGGATTATACTGTAGTTCTGCATTTTTCATGGCAAATTGCTTTTTTAAATGTAACTTCTTTGCCAGTCAAATCCTTCCAATCATATACGACTATGATTCATCGTTGCAGAGCTCAGAAAATTAGACACCAGAGCAATTTATAACTAGCACAGCATGTCAGAATGCCAAATATGAAGTATTCTGACTACTGCATGAGCTCAGTACTCTACTTGTTACTTAAAATGTATATGGACATTCTTAGGATATAAGGAATGGGTACCCGATCACTCTCAGCCTACCACCGCCACCCAGTTTAGACAAAGATAAATTAAACACTTCCTGTAAAGACTAGCGCCGCGACCCCGATCCAAAAGGGGAAAACACACCAGCAAAACAGAAAATCGAAATTCCATGGTCACTTACTGGTGCTGGACTGATTCAATATGAAAATTTCACCACATCGCTCCAGAAGGTCAGCACTCACTGAATTCATGTTAATAAAGCGTCAGCATAGACGCAAAACGCGTACAGAGCCCTCTTAGGTGTTTCACCTACCTTTAACAACCTCGCCCCTTCCAGCAGCCACAGAGTTCTATTTTTGGACAGGTGATTAGTTTATTTTTTTTTGGTCTGTTTACTACTTGTTCTGTATTTTTGCATTTTGAATACCCTATTATTAATAAAGGTCTGCCTGCTATTTTTGTGTCATGTTATGCTTTTTTACAAATCAAAGATGTACTCTTTACGATTTACCTTGTGGATATTACATGGATTACAGTGAGATCGGACCTTCTGGAGCGATATGGAGGTATAAGACAAAATTGACAGTGATAGTACTGAAGTGTTAATTCTGTATTATCAATAAGGCTAATATGGGGAATTTCCTGGTCACTGGGAAGAGCCCTGGTTTACATCAATCCATTTCAGGGGCACTCAATGCCGCACAATCACAGTAAGCTGCACGTTTTTGCTTAGATTTCCTCATAAATAATAAATTCATTTGAACAAATGTTATTACATTTAAATTCATAAGGTTTTCTTCTGGGTGGTTAATCAGCAGGTCAGGTATTTGTTCACATTATCATACTGACTCAATATTTGCTTGATGTATAAAAAAAAATTCCTCTGCCATTATCATCACTGCAGGCATGAACTTTAATAGTTTTTAACAGGTGCAACAAAAGCCTAACAGCTTTAATCTGATATACACAAATATCTCACACTAACTCCAAAAACAACCTCTGAATAGCAATTGCCTGACTTTAATATTGGTTGTTATTCTAATTGTAAATCCTCCTGAAATGACAAACGGGTGGCATCGGAATTGATGTCCCATGTCACTGTTCCAGTTGCTAAAAATGAACGATTGATGCAACCCTGGCAGTGAGAGGCAATAAGGGAGATAAGGCAGAAGTGTTATCACGAGGAACAGAATACAGACAATACAGAATGCAACAGACTCCTCTGATTGAAATGTCATCATTTTTAATCAGACCATTTATAATACAAATTAAGATAGTGTCACGCCGTTTTATTTAAAAAAAAAAAAATATTCAGAGAGGATATAATAACATTACAGAAACATATACAGCCAGTACAAACCGCTTTCTGTGACCTGTTCATTAACAGGACTGTTCAAAGCCAGCCATTTAGACTTGAAAAAGGGAGATTTTGCCTACAAAGGGTTCTTTACATTCTATTTTCCATTCTTGTTTTACATACGAGCAAAGAGGCTGAACAACTTGAGCAATTGAGGACACTGCACCCAAAAAACGGAACTCAATAAAGATATTTATCTCTGTGTGAGACTGTTTTTGGCTTTTATTTTATTTTATGGTTCTCATCTTTTGGTGATTTTATTAGAACTTTAGTCCCACTGAATTAGTGAGACTATACTAATTACATTGTCTTAGGACTATTGTATATACTATTATTACTACTTTTATTATTAATATCTACTTCTTGGCGCAGCCCTTCTGTTTTTTTGTGTCACGTATCAGGGGCACAGTTTATAAAAAAAGGGCAGCAAAGTGAAAGAATGTTGGGATGCACTGCATTAGAGTATAAAAGAGGAGTATTATCATTATAACTGCAATTATTATAATGTCTTTTTTAATTGCTGATAATAATAAAATATCACATGAAATGTTATGACTTTAGCGCAACCATTTAGCTTTGTAAGAACCCATTCATCTAATTTTGATACCCGAAAGGGTAAAATAATTTTTGAAGAGAGATAATATCTTTGTGAATCCAAAATAACATTCTGGCAAAGGGTATTTAAAGACCGTTAGACTAGCATGTGTTATAAGACTGTCAAACACATTCAATGTTCCTAAGAAATGCAGTATATTATTTATGAGTCCTCTTGTTGCACATTTATTCGTAAATGACATAACACTTCACAGGAAGAAATTAATGCTAGTTTACATATAATTACAAATAAGGAGATGATGAAACCTAAACTGCATTATGTCTGTTTCTGATAAAGTCAGATAATTCATAAATCTTCCCATAGGTAGACAGGCAGGAAAAAAGCAGTTTACTTAAAGGAGCACTATAAGGTCAGGAACACAAACATGTATTCTTGACCCTATAGTGTTAAAACCACTATCTAGCCCCGTTGGCCCCCTTTGTCTCCCTAAATATAGTACAATCTTACTTGTATTCAAGTCTAAAGCTGCTGCCTCTGCCTGTGAACTTCCTCTCACCTCTGACATCATCAGAAGTGGTGGCCTGATCCAATCACAATGCTTCCCCATAGGATTGGCTGAGACTGGCAAGGAGGTAGATCAGGGGCAGAGCCAGCACAATTCAAACACAGCCCTGGCTAATCAGCATCTCCTTATAGAGATTAATTGAATCAATGAATTTCTATGAGGAAAGTTCAGTGTCTGCATGCACAGGGAGGAGACACTGAATGTTTGGATGCATTTTAGGCAGCCATGACCAAGGAAGGATCTCTAACAGCCATCTAAGGAGTGGCCAGTGAAGTTATCACTAAGCTGTAATGTAAACACTGCATTTTCTCTGAAAATACAGTGTTTACAGCAAAAAGCCTGAAGGTAATGATTCTACTCACCAGAACAAATTCAATAAGCTGTAGTTGTTCTGTTGACTATAGGGTCCCTTTAAAATCCCTAATTTTTATTGACTCATTTAGGGAATTAATTAAGGTGAAGAGTAGCAAAATAATTCACACAGCAGTGCCCTTTGTGAGAAGTAGGAAGCAAAAAGAACTTGACATTGTGCAAAATGTATTGTTTTTGCTACCTACTTCTATCTGAGTATCCTCAATTGTCTGCAGCTAGTGTGAGTACCTGAAGTGATTCTGTTATAACTGGAGAAGAGTTAATTGCTGTGCGTGAAGGAGACAAGTATGTTTGAATTAACACGCTTTGCAGGAATGCTATAGATAGGATTTCAGGCTTGGGGTATTTTTTGTTTTTAGATTTTATTGATAACATTCAAGGTAAAGAATATATCTATCAACATTTTTTTTGTTAAATAAGAGCACAATCACATGTTTTGAAAATGGCATAGATCTAAAATACTAAAACATATTTATTTAAAAAAAAGCATGGGTTGTATAGCAAGAACACACTTTAGAGCTTAGTAAGTAGAGAACTGCAAAGACGTTTGGCTAAAGCCCCAGATGTGTTTTCTTTTTTTAAAAATTTGCACCAGGTACTCTGCAACGCTAATTAGGTGGAAGATGTGGTACCCTCAAGGTGAATATCAGGAAGGGGTGCTGAGAAACAAAACTTTGCACCACAGCCGTCTATTAGCTAGATAGCATGAAAGGATCACATTAATTACCTGGCTGGTACTTTGTTTCTTAGCTGTGCATTAATTTAGATCGTTGAGAGCATTAGTTCATGGGTGCAGAGGAGGGACATAGAATGACATATCCTCACCTGTTTGTGTGTAGCACTCATCGAGTTCTCCTTTAACTCAAGCCCCCAGTGTTTCTGGAACATAGCAATGTCCCAGGAGAACTATCAAGTAAAATAAGATTGTCAAATACTAGCTTATGTGTATTTACTAGGGAACTGATGGTAATATTTGTAAATGCGGATTTCCAAAACTCCATTTATATAGAAACATGAGGCTGTATGTAACTTGCAGGCTCCAGTTTGGAGGAATGCGGAGTGCCAATTACCATCCACAAAGCCAGACAGGCTCAAATTAGATTTTCTGCCTAGTAAAGAAATGGAACAACAGGTGAAAAAGGAGGCATATTTTATTATATCTCCTTTTGCATTCAAGATCAATGCAAACAACACCAACATTGTATATATTTAATATTATATATTCGCATAGAATAAATCCATTTGGTTTTGTCTATACCAGCCAAACAACTGCAACTAATTTATATGCAGCAGCTCTAAAATCATTACATAGCTATATATTTGTTGAATGAGATGACCATTTAGAGGCAGACAGTGACTGCTCGCGGTTATAAAAAATGACAAGGAACAGGGCAGACAGACAACCAACCCATATGTAACAGTTCCAATACCATTAAATATGCTCCAACAATGCCTCTGTTGCGGGATGAACACAGTTCCACAGACCCCTGACATAACTCGAGAAACTTTGCACGGCGCGAGAACTTTTATACAAACAAATCTCTGTTCTCTACACCATGCTACTTACAGGATGCAACAGGCAGCCGCTTGTGTTCACCTCAAGATGGGAGAGAGCTGTGGGGGAGATGCTTACTGACAGTGACGGGGACAACATTTTCATACTGACACACAAATGTTCCATTAGCTCAAAATACCAGGAATTAAGCTACAAACTTTGAATGCTCTGGTACAATACACCAGACCATCTACACCACATGAAGGTGGAGATACCTGTAGTATGTTGGCGTAACGGAGGGGATGAGGGCTCGAACCTCCACATCTGGTAGTCCTGCCCTGTACTCACCCCATTCTGGGCTTTGGTAAATTTTAATATCGGTGAGATCAAAGGCACTGACCTCCCACTTCAACCTCTTCCTATGCTCCTGTACCACATGAGCATCCCTATCCTCATTTAAATAGACCCTAAATATCTACTTACTCGATACAAAGTCCCTAATCCAGACACAATGGAAGCAGATGGGTGTGCCCACCTTCCAGCAATGGGCCACTAGGGTAGTTGAGATACACAACATCGAGACCCTGATTGCAGACCCGAGAGGTCGCTCAGACAAATGTGCCACACCATGATTTGGTTCCCCTGGCTGGACTACATCACCAAATCTAGACTCCGAAATGTGGACCTCCAGACAACAGGACATTTACGCCATCCCACCCCTGAGGACAGACAATATGCACCCATCATAACCTCACTTGGACCCCCGGCTCCCACAGATGGCTGGACCACCCGAATACAGACTCCCACAGATGGCTGGACCACCCAAATACAGACAATACACTACACCACAAACAGAACACGTGGCACAAGCCGCGACGCCATCTTGGTACACCCATTTGGTGTACCATACACTCTTTCCCACTGCTTCAGTTTATTTTATTTTGTTACCCTCTACCTCCCCTTCACCACATCAAGGCTTAGAGCATTTTTTAATTCATTTTTAGCTACCTCGATGCCAAGGCGGCCATATTGGAACACCCCTTAAGGGGGCCTGTTATATTTTAATTATACCTTCTCCAAAAACACTTGTTTTTATTGTATTCATGTATTGGCTTTATTTATAATTAGTCATTAATGCATTCTTTGTGATTTCATATTATTTTTAATGTTTGATGAGATCATTAATTTGCATGTCACATGACTGTGACATCACTCAACAGGTTTTTTTATTTTAATTTTGTTTACTATATAATGAGGAGAGGTCCATATGTCTGTAACATTTTGATAAAGCCTATTGTCTGGCAAAATGCCTTATTGTATATTACTTTATATGTTTTTTCATTCTAATAAAAGTAGTGCACTTTGTACTCACCCTGGACCTTCCTGGCTGTTTTTAAAAGATATTATCCAGCGGACTCTCTTTTTGAAATCCATGGTGGATTATGCCACCTAAGCCATTGGTATTAATAAAACCCTAATTTTGCTCTCCTTCTGTGAGTACCTCTTCTTTTTTTCTTTATTTTTATCACTTTTTATCAGTGAGCACTATTGGTTGTTTTTTCCTTTTATATAATATCCATATCAGTGAATTGCTGCTATTGAACTTGGAAGTAAGTAGTCCCAAACGCCTCTAGTGAGACTGTATCCTGACATATCATCTGTGAAGACCCCATGAAACCTGCATATCCACAGGCGGGGGTTATACCACCCAAGCGCTAATAATTGGAGCTAACCAGAAGCTCTAAAAACTGTAAGTCCATTTTCATATTATAAGAACATACTTCACTATATTGTGTTTCCTGTCCTCTTATTTTGCATATTGCATTTTGACTGATCGTAACTTGAACCTGAGGACACCAATAAGGCACTTTTTCCCTTCCACTATTCTTGCACGGTATCTAACAGCAGAAAAAAGAGACTCCGGTCTGGGTTGTTTCAGCTGCCTACCCATATCTCCATAAGCGCTAAAAATTATATTTGTCAATTTATTATAGATACCCAGTTTCTTGTCTTTTTTTTTGTTTTTGGCTGATCACATTTTAGTAGATATGCTCCTTGCCTCTTCTACTTTTAAAAAATATAAGGGGGAGTCGTGAACAGTTAGCTCCCTCCTAGTAATAAAAACTATCAAAAAAAAACCTGTATGGACGAAATGTTGTCCAACAAGCAATTTGTTTTTGTTTCATTCATTGTACTTTGTGTTCAATAATTCAAGGATTTTACTATTACCATGACGTAAAGTCATGATTTTATTAATGACACGGAGGCGAGTATTATGCTGCACTCTTTCTTTATTTCCCTCAGCAGCAAAGAAAAAAAAAAAACTTTATAAATATAACAGTAGTAACATTAACAGTCTTAGGTGTATTCTTCTTAGTAACAGGAACAGCCAATCAGGAAACAGCCAATCAGGTTCCACTTCTCCAGCATAATAGGCTCTGTCAGCCAATCCTGTTCCTCTTTATTTGCAGTCCCGAAGTAGTAAAGTGTCCAACCGAACATGAAACTGTACATGAAGAAGTTTTCCGTTTCGATGTAGGGTAGATTAGGCTGTAAAAGAGGAGAAATATGGTAATATCCTAGCATCAAACTGGGTGTATGCATAATCATAGGTATTTGAGCTAGTGTTTGGTCAATGTTTGTCCAAGGGGATATTATTTAATCTGTACATACTGGTGAACGTATAGACAAAAGACTATCATAGTGAAGACTCACCTGGTTGCAAGTATAACTGTAATTTAATAGTCTGTTAAAATGACTTACCGTAGGTTAACTTACCCAACTCCCGTCTACCTTTCCACCGTCGCCGGGTGGGAGGGAGGGATAATACTCGCCTCCGTGTCATTAATAAAATCATGACTTTACGTCATGGTAATAGTAAAATCCTTAAATTTTATTAAGACACGGAGGCTCCTATTATGCTGGTTTAAAGCTGAGAAACTACCGTTCCTGCGAAGTGTTGTATTGGTTTGAAGTAGAAATCACGGAAGGTGGTTTCTGAGGACCAATCGGCTGCTTTCAAAATGTCTTCCAGGCGACAACCCATGGCAGAGGCCTTGGAAGCCATTGCTCCTCTTATGGAGTGAGGAGAAAATATGGAGGTGTCAATTCCTGCCGTAGTCATGAGCCACTTGACCCAGCGGGCTAGAGTTGTGGTAGACACCGGTAGGTGTGGTCTTTGGAAAGAGATGAAGAGTTCATGTTTATTTGGGTCCCGCAACGTCATGGTGCGCATTTCGTAGAGTTGTAGGCATTTGACTGGGCATAAGAGAGGCTTGTCAGGAAAGGCTGGGTATGTCACTCTCTTTGTCGAGCTTTTAGTTCTCCGTGATATATCAAAAGTGACCCCTTCTGGCGTGTAGGACCGTGCGGTGATGTCTAACGCTCTAACATCTGAGACCCTTTTGCAGGATATGAGGCATAGGAGCATGACCAGTTTTGCCGACAGTTGTTTCAACGATAGTGATGCATTATCCGGCCAAGATTCGAGGAAAAGGAGGATAGTGGAGACGTCCCATAGCACTGAATAGCGTGGTAGTGGGGGTCGTGCAAATCTGATGCCACGTATGAGACGGCATACCAATGGGTGGCGTCCTATCGGTGCGCCATTGATGCCTTGGTGTGCGGCCGAAATGGCCGATCTGTAGAGGTTCACCGTACGGTATGCTCTGCCGTTTTCAAATAATGAAGTTAAGAACTGCAGGATCGAATTCAGAGGAGCCGATATGGGATCCAGGTTCCGTTCCATGCTCCAATTGTGCCATTTGCTCCAAGCAGATTTATAAGCTTGTCTCGTGCCGGGTGCCCATGCGCTCTCGAGAAGTTGGAGAGTTGATTCCGAAACCCCTTCGATTGAGTAGGGTTCCCGGAAACCAGCCATGCCGTGAGATGCAGTAATTCCTGTTGAATCAAGGGGTGAGGGGACCCGTCCGGGTCTTGGAGGAGATAGTCGAAGTGTGGGAGAGTGCGGGGTATGTCTACCGCCATTTCCAACAGAGAAGGAAACCATGGTTGAGACGGCCATAATGGTGCCACGAGCACTGTCGTTCCCATCTGTTGCCGTAGGTGTAATAGGCATCGGGGAATCAACGCAAAGGGAGGAAACGCGTAGTTCCTTGTGTAGGACCAGTCTTGGGTAAATGCATCTGTTGCCAGTGCTTCTGGGTCTGGTTTCCAACTGAAAAATCTGGGGAGTTGTTTGTTCAAACGGGAGGCGAACAAGTCCTTGTCCAGAGGGCCCCATAAGGATTGGATGTCTTGAAAGACCCTGGGATCCAAGTGCCAGTCGCTGGAATCCCTGAGGTGCCTTGAGTACCAATCCGCCGTTGTATTGCAGAGGCCCGGGATGTACTCCGCTGTGACTGAGATGCCCTGTGCCAGGCAGAACTGCCAAAAGTCTCGTGCCAGATTCGCCAGGACCTTGGATTTCGTCCCGCCCAAGTGATTTATATAGCGGACTGCCGATATATTGTCCATTTTCAATAGGATGGCACATCGGGCTTGAGTCGTTGAGAAACTGCGGATTGCAAAAGAACCGGCCAGAAGTTCTAGGCAATTGATGTGAAGCGTAGATTCCATTTCGGACCATCTGCCACCTGTAGAGATATTGCCACAGCGTGCACCCCAACCGTGCAAGCTCGCATCGGATTCTATTACTATGTCTGGTGTGGTGCCGAAAATGGCCCGGCCATTCCATGCTTCCATATGGGAGAGCCACCATCTGAGTTCTGTTTTTGCCTCTGTGTCCAGAGAGATCATGTCCGTGTATGAGGACCCGTCTCTCAGATGAGAGGCTTGTAGGCGCTGTAGCGCTCGATAGTGTAGAGGGCCCGGGAAGATGGCCTGGATGGAGGCCGCCAAGAGGCCAATCACTCTCGCCAATTGTTTTAGGGAGATCAGGGGAATCTTCAGAGTGCGTCTGATTTCCTTCTTTATGGTGGCCAATTTCGCAGTCGGCAAGTGTAGTGTCTGTAGAGTAGAGTCCACGACGAGGCCCAAGAACTCTATGCGTTTTGTAGGGGTCAGGATGGACTTTTTCCCATTGATAAGGAAACCCAGGTTCTGCAAGAGATTCTGAGTCCACGTCATATGGGTCTTGATAATGTGGTTGGATTGACCCATGATGAGGATGTCGTCTAAGTAGATTATTAGACGAACCCCTCGACTTCGAAGTAGGGCCACCACGGGTTTCAGGAGCTTCGTGAAACACCATGGGGCTGAGGATAGTCCGAATGGGAGGCAGGCGAATCTCCATTTTCTTCCTTGCCATATGAATTGGAGGAAGTTTTGGTGTTGACGTGCGATTGGTATAGTGAGGTAGGCATCCTGTAGGTCTAACTTGACCATCCAATCCGACGGTTGGAGGAGATCTCGGAGGCAGTGTATGCCTTCCATTTTGAAATGGTTGTAGGCAATAAAAGTGTTGAGCTGTTTCAAGTTTATCACTGGGCGGACGCCGCCGCCTTTCTTGGCAACTAAGAATAGGTTGCTCACATAGCCTGGGGTAGTCATCGGGATCTCTAAGATGGCTTGTTTGTGTGCCAATTCTGAGACCTCCTTGGAAACAAGGGAGGCGTCTTGTTGGGAGAATAACATTCCCCGTGGCGGGGAGATTTGTACTGGGAGGGACAAGAACTCTAAGGAATACCCTCTTACCGTGTTCAATACCCAGGCATCTGATGAAATGTGTGACCATACATGGAAAAAATGTCGGAGTCTGCCCCCCACTGCCCCTAGGAAAGAAGGAAGTAGGAGATGACTTACCATAAGGTCGTCTGCTTGGTCTGGTGCCACGTGATCCACGAGCAACCCATGGCCGCCCACGTTGTGGGAAGAAGGCCGGGGTGTTGCGGTGCTCCGTGAAGGAGGTTTGTCCAGTGTAGGAGCCTCGGTTCTGTCGGAATGAACCCCTGTTAACACGGCCGGACAGACGGCTCCTGGCTCTTCCGGCCCCACCAAAAACCTTAGGGTGGAAAACTCTGCGCATGTTTGATTGCGCCTTGTCTAGGGCAGTAAAGGTATGTATAAAGGAGCCAAGCTCCTTGACAAAATTGTCTCCGAACAGGAGACCACGGGCCTGGGTGCCCGGCTCGGTAATAGCCATATTTACCAATTTTGGCTCTATCTTTAATAAGATCGCCTTGCGACGCTCTGTGGCTATCGCACAGTTGGCATTGCCGATCAGGCAAATTACTCTTTGAATCCAACCACTTATGGCGGTATGATCTAAGTCTTGGTCGTTTTCGACCATATCAAAAATTTTGGTTGCTGGGCCCAATATATCCAGTAATTTATCCTGGCAATTGCGCAGGGAGAAATCAAGGCCCTTATTAGGCTTCCAGCCAGTCTTGCCCAGGAATTGGACGATTTTTGGGTCTACTGCAGGTGTTCTGCAGGCCTCGTCCGGGACAGTAGGGCGTGGGCATTCTGCCCGTAGCTTATTGCGTGTTGCCTTATTTAAAGGCTTGCGAGTCCTTGATGCAACGTATTTGGCCACATGGGCCGAAGGGGACCAGTCTGCTGACCTTGGATGACGTAGGTCATCGGGGTCGAACAGGGGTTCCCCATAGGGGTCAACTAATTTGTTTGCATCGTCTGGGACCTTAAGCTCCATGTCAAACGATTCAGATGGAGGCGTATTATGCTCTCTGAGGCCATGGTCTTCGACCAGATCATCGGATTCGGGATCTGATGGATCCTCAGTATCCATGCAGTTTTCCTCTTCAATCTCGCTGAGATCTGACTCAGAATCTAGTTGGGCTTTTGCCCGTTTCCATAACCTAGCCGATTTTGCCCGGCTAGTGGCTCTTTTGCGCGGTGGTATGTTAGGCGCGCCATCTGTGACAGGTTTGTAGCTGTCCATCTGTGAGATTGAAGAGTGTTTGGTTTTTGCAGTGGCCTTACGGCCAGTGTGAGGTTGTGAAGGGACCACTACTGGCAAGGCCTGGGTAACGGTCGGCTGAGCCGATTTCTGTGCCTCAAGCAGAGCCTGTGTAAGCGTCTGTGAGAAAGATTCAGACATCAATCCCATGGCCGATGTGAGGGCCTTAGTCATAACATGAGACATAGTGTCGTCAATCAGAGACTGCATATCAGCAGTGGGAGCAAAATCAGCGGGGTTCGCCGCTCCAATTTCAGATACCCCTGTGGGTGTTTTAACACTCCCTGGTTTGGTGACAAGGGACCCAGAAGGGGTGGGTAAATCTTTCTCACCAGGCATGCTTAGTATGACACTGGTAGTAATAATAAAATCTGAGCTGAAACTAAAATGGGTTGATTAACCCAAAGGAAAACAATATACCTTTAAGAACAAAAATTAATTACTCACATAAACTTTAAAGATTCACAGGTAAGTAGGAAAATAGCAAGGAGGGAGCAAAGAGCCGTCCGACCGCCACTACAGCTTTAACCCAACTCCGAGGACCGGACGTTGGGGGTGGAGCTGTGTGAGAGCGCGGGAAGGCAAAGAAAATGGCTGCCGCGGGCGGCAGAAAAGGAAAGAATAGGAAGATTTAGCCGGTAAATTGTGCTCGCGGCGAATGTGTTGATCACTATAAAGTGTACACATTCCAGCGCCGCGAGCAGGGAACCGGCATCTGAGCTCCGTGAGTTCCGCGGTTATGTCGGCCGCTCACGGCGCCAGTAATGAAATGGGGGCGCGAAGCGCCGAGTGCGGTTCCAGTCGGCGTCCCCGAGCCGCTCGTTAAATTAGGCTCTGGGGACAGGCTGGACCGCGGAAAGGATTAAAGTCAAGAAAATAGAAAGAATCAATAAATGAATTAAAATACAATCACGGTATAATACTAATAGTAATAACAATAATAGTTAATAATAGTAAAATGATAATAATAATGATATAATAATCCCACAGTTAAGGAGCCGAGGGATCAGGTATACTTAACTGAGGGAGCAGCAAAGAAAGAGGAACAGGATTGGCTGGCAGAGCCTATTATGCTGGAGAAGTGGAACCTGATTGGCTGTTTCCTGATTGGCTGTTCCTGTTACTAAGAAGAATACACCTAAGACTGTTAATGTTACTACTGTTATATTTATAAAGTTTTTTTTTTTTCTTTGCTGCTGAGGGAAATAAAGAAAGAGTGCAGCATAATAGGAGCCTCCGTGTCTTAATAAAATTCATGTTTTGGATACAAAAAAACCTTTACATTTTAGACAATAGTTATATTGGCATAATGCTGATTAAAATATATAATTTTAAAGCACAGACATTGCCAACATTTATTTTCAACTATTAACCAATCACTGTTGCTTATATTAATAAACACTGTAGACCTTTAAACATTGCATCTAAATATTATTAAGCCCATTACAAGATGCAAACATTTGTTTTTAGTAGCATTGATTTGATAGAAGCTTTAGTTGCAATGATAAACAAAGCAATAGTCAAAATATCTTATAAACTAGGATAATTAGTTTATACGATGAGCGTATTATTTGGTAATAGTTTATGTCTTTAAATAGTTTAACATGGAGTGTTGCCCAATATACTTTTTCCAGTATAACTGCTGAAAACTATACATTTCTTGTGATAAATGGAATTCTTCCCGTATCATTGCTGAGAAATATAATTTAATTTGTGATAAGCTGTACTGTATAAACTTTGTGCATTCATGTCTAGATAAACTCACATATGTTTTAATACTATTTAATATTATTTATTAAATGCCAATGACCTAGCTCCGTTGGCTAAGCCATAAGTGCAGGACCTATTCAAGCATCAGGGTAATAGGTTCTACTACTGAAATGTCAACTTAGTCTTTTATCCTTCCAACGTAAATAGAGTAAGCAATTTTTAAGAAGGGTTTAGGATGGCGTCTGTTAAACCAGTTATTGATTATGTTGGAAGAATGCTAAGTACCTTAAACACTGTCATGCTAGTATTTTTTTAAAGTGGTGATGGTAGACATGCTATTTTATTAATTAAAAATAATAAAATAATAAAATGTCAATTAACTTCACTTGCAGCATAGAATAACAATTATAGCAGCTGTGTTGGCTGTATGTTGACTTCTGCTTTGTATTTTCAGAATTAATACTGTAATATTTTAATTAGCAATTTAGAAAAGTTTTGATTGATGAGTAAAATATTTATCTGAGTAGAAATGAGAGCTGCAATCCATGCATTTCTAGCAACTAATAAAAATAAATCACCTGCGTGTATTGATTTCACAGAAAACGTGGTTATATCCTTTCATTTATTCCGATCACTAACAGGTAAGGGGTGTTACTGTGTAACATTGATCCTCTCTATCCAGCCGCCATAGGGGATTCCTAGGTGACTCTCTCCTGTAGTATCTAGTCTGCTCTGTTTGATAACAACCCAGTAAACTTCAACCAGGCCATCGAGCTATCATCATTAGCAATTGATAATTGTTTAAAAAGGATATATACCGGTAGATCAATTTCCTCTGACACTAAACATTTGCTTAGATATTTTATATTCTAACATCTAAACATCTAAAAACACATGGATTTCAAGATCAGAGACAACATGGGTTTACTTCAGGGAGATCATGCCAAACTAATCTTATTGATTTTTTTGATTGGGTAACTAAAATTATAGATCAGGGTGGTGCAGTAGACATTGCTTACCTAGATTTCAGTAAGGCTTTTGACACTGTTGCACATAGAAGGCTTATCAATAAACTGCAATCTTTGAGTTTGGATTCCAATATTGTTGAATGGGTAAGGCAGTGGCTGAGTGACAGGCAACAGAGGGTTGTAGTCAATGGAGTATATTCGAAGCTTGGGCTTGTCACCAGTGGGGTACCTCAGGGATCTGTACTTGGACCCATTCTCTTTAATATTTTTATTAGTGATATTGCAGAAGGTCTTGATGGTAAGGTGTGTCTTTTTGCGGATAATACTAAGATATGTAACAGGGTTGATGTTCCAGGAGGGATAAGCCAAATGGCAAATGATTTAGGTAAACTAGAAAAATGGTCAGAGTTGTGGCAACTGACATTTAATGTGGATAAGTGCAAGATAATGCATCTTGGACGTAAAAACCCAAGGGCAGAGTACAGAATATTTGATAGAGTCCTAACCTCAACATCTGAGGAAAGGGATTTAGGGGTGATTATTTCTGAGGACTTAAAGGTAGGCAGACAATGTAATAGAGCAGCAGGAAATGCTAGCAGAATGCTTGGTTGTATAGGGAGAGGTATTAGCAGTAGAAAGAGGGAAGTGCTCATGCCATTGTACAGAACACTGGTGAGACCTCACTTGGAGTACTGTACACAGTACTGGAGACCATATCTTCAGAAGGATATTGATACCTTAGAGAGAGTTCAAAGAAGGGCTACTAAACTGGTTCATGGATTGCAGGATAAAACTTACCAGGAAAGGTTAAAGGATCTTAATATGTATAGCTTGGTGGAAAGACGAGACAGGGGGGGATATGATAGAAACATTTAAATACATAAAGGGAATCAACACAGTAAAGGAGGAGACTATATTTAAAAGAAGAAAAACTACCACAACCAGAGGACATAGTCTAAAATTAGAAGGACAAAGGTTTAAAAATAATATCAGGAAGTATTACTTTACTGAGAGGGTAGTGGATGCATGGAATAGCCTTCCAGCTGAAGTGGTAGAGGTTAACACAGTAAAGGAGTTTAAGCATGCGTGGGATAGGCATAAGGCTATCCTAACTATAAGATAATGCCAGGGACTAATGAAAGTATTTAGAAAACTGGGCAGACTAGATGGGCCGAATGGTTCTTATCTGCCGTCACATTCTATGTTTCTATGTTTCTATTTTCTAATAGTTTTTATTAGGTGTTTAATATTATAATAAGATAAAAAATGAAAATAATTAAATGAACAATACAAAATATTGGGAAGGGGAAACTTGGAGAAGTATCCATCCGAATTTACAATATTTTTGTGCAATATTGATATGTCTATATTTATTGATGATAATAAAATAATTATAATATATCTATGTAAAATATCTAGGTAAGTAGGATGTGGTGGCTATAAGAATATGCCCTATGATTACTCTGTCTACTTTATTAACAGAAACTGGAATTTTTCAAAGAGCAAGAGTTTCGATGTAAAGATGCTAATATTTGGATCAACAGTCTTAATAAGTTTATAATCATCACTCCAGAATCAAGCGAGTTTTGGGCAATACCACCAAATGTGTGACATGGTACCCATCTCATTACACTCCCTCCAACATCTGTCTGAGACTTCAGGATTTATTTTGTGGAACCAGGTACCAAGGATAGAGAATTTTTAAATGATTCTTAAATGATTCTCATGATGACTAGCACACTATGTGATACCACTCAAGGCGAGAATAAAACTTATCCAATCCTCCAGTTCATATTGAACTCCCCAAATTCTTTCCCATGATTCCATAAAAGATAATTTAGATTAGGGCCTAGGAGACATATGGGAATAGCAAAATGAGATCGTGCCTTTTTACGATTTGGATTGAGGAGATACATTTATTCTAAATTTTAATTTTTCAATGATTTATCTTCTTTACCCAATTCTAAGGTCTCTTCTCCTTAAAAATCATTTGCAGGCCCATAAGGCCTTATAGATATTTGATCTCATGCGTTCTTCTAACAAGCATATATGATATCCTGATACTTGATGACTTTACTTCATGGGATTCTTTCCTTGTGACCAAGCTTATTTTAAAGGAAATCATTAAAAAGAAAAGGAAATATTGAATAAGTTAAATAAAACAGTGCTTTTTTGGTAGAAGATTTTGTGTTTGTAACTTGAATTAGTCCAAATTTAGGCCAGTCATCCTAATACCAATTAAGTCTTCCAAGTCCCATATCTCTGAAGTGCCATATGGAAGTATAATCAAACAAAGAACTTGCACAATGGATGATCAGGTTGTTTGTATCGTGAATCGGACATCTATCCGTGGAGCTAAAAAAAAAGATTATTGATTGATGGGGAAAAAAATTATTGATGGTTAAGAGAGCCACTAAATGCTGATCTTATTAACATATCAAGTAAGAAGTGACTAACAGAGGGTAAAAAAGAAGGAGCAGTAAAAAAAAAAATCTTTATTTTTCTATTATAATTTTTAACAGCGATACATCAACAATATTTTTATGGTTTGGAAAGGATCTTAGGAAGAATTTGATTTATTTTTTCTTTATCTTAATATAAACGTATTAAATTGACTAAAAATATTAGCTCTAGTAGCATTGACTTCTTATATCTTAATATTTATATTTCAGAAAATATTTTTTAAACATTTCTCAAACAAGTTGATGTTAATAGTTTTATTGAAACAAGTAGTTGCCACCATCATCCATGGTTACAGAATATTTTTGAAGGACAATTTTTACGCTTAAAAAGAAATTGTACGGACCAGATAGATTTTAACGAGTCATCTTTTTTTTTTTTTTTTTTTTTTTTTTTTTTTAAACTATTTTTACAGAAAGGATACAAAGAAGAGAATATCAGTGTTTTAAAAAGAATTATAGATAAAAACTGGCATATTCTTAAACAAGAACATGATGTTTATGATTTTATAGGAGAGAAGTCCAGATTTATTTTTAGAGGGGCAAAAATGTTTAAACAGATTTCTATTTCAAGTTATGTTGAAATGGAGAAATAACTTTTTGAAGGATAAAGAATTTATCAATGTGGTAACTGTAATGTGTGTAAAAGTACTCTTATTACCAAGAAAAAGAGAGAAAATTTTACATCCAACATAGCAAAAAATTATGTTAATGTCCTTTCTTTTATCACATGTGAATCAAAAAATTAGATTTTTTTAATTAAAATGCATGTCTGGGTTACAATATATAGGGAAGACATCGAGATCCCTTAAAACCCCCCAAAAAAGAGCACGTTAGAAATATCAGAATTGGGTTTTTAAACCACAGTCTATCCAAGCACTTTCTGGAGACCATAATTCCAAACCAAAAGAAATGGAATTTATGACAATCCAAAAAGTATCAACCCACTGGAGAGGTGGGAATGATGCCTTCAATTTAAGTAAAAAATAAATCAACTGGATATTTGAGCTACAGACTTTATGCCCAAAAGGGCTAAACATTGATTTTGAGATTGGACCAATTCTCTAATTAATTTTATTCTCTCTTTTTAATTTATTTTTTTAACCAGTTTTATTATATGTCTGTTTTTAAATGAATATGCTATGCTCCTTTTATCTCCTTGTAAGAACATGAATTAATTTTTTATTCCTTGATCATTTTGCCCTTACTCTTTCTCTCTTTCAAAATGGCATTTTTATATGCATATACTATCCTCCTTTTATCTCCTGGTAAGAACATTAATTTGTTTTTATTCCTTGATCTTTTTTGCCCTTAGTCTTTCCCTCTTTCAAAATGGCGACTTCTGTGAACTCCTTGTTTGAGCATTATAGATATGTGGGACTATATGGACATTTTATTTATTTATTTATTTTATTTATTTATAAAATATTTTACCAGGAAAGATACATTGAGATTTCTCTAGTTTTCAAGTATGTCCTGGGTCCACAAATCATTGCATTGTTACAGTTAGTGTACAATAAAATACAAAAACAATATTAATATACAATATATACAAAATTTAACATAGAACAGGTAGGAAATATATAATCAACCATGGCAGGTGCATTCTGTTTTGAGATATGCAGAGAGTGATCTCTTAAAGGACTTTAGGCTTAGGGAAGATTTTAATTTGTGCGGGAGGTTGTTCCACAAATGCGGTGCTCTGTAGGAGAAGGAGGATCGGGCTGCTTTCTTTTTGTATTGAGGTAGACTAAGTAAAGTGTTGGTACTGGATCGGAGGTTATAGGAAGTGGGAACAGCCGGGGAAAGCATTGCGTTCAGGTAGGGTGAGAGTTTCCCAGAAAAGCTCTTAAACACAAGGCTGGAAAGATGAAGGGTGCGTCTGGATTCCAGCGACAGCCAGTTTAGTTCTTTTAGCATGTCACAATGGTGGGTCCTGTAATTACATTGTAGCAAAAATCGGCAGAACGAGTTATACAATGTGTTGAGTTTATTAATGTGGGATTGCGATGCAGATGCATATACTACATCCCCATAATCAATGATTGGCATCAGCATTTGCTGTACAATCTTTTCCTTTACTGAAGGGCTTAGGCAGGATTTGTTTCTGTACAGGGCACCTAGTTTTGGATAAAGTTTAGATGCAAGTTTTTCTATGTGGAGGCCAAAAGATAGATTGTGGTCTAACATCATACCCAAGTATTTGAAAGAGTGGACTGCGGTCAGTGTGCCATTTGAAATTGTTTTGACATGCTCCATTGAGCGATATGGACGTTCTGACAAAACTCACGGCCACACAATGCGGATGCCTGCCGGAAGAATGAACAACGGGCGTAACCGGAACTAACCGCCACATGTGATTAGCCACGATTTGGAATAGACGCACGCCCATCTTTGGAAGGTCGTCTAGACGCACATTGAGGAAACCGCTCTGTCGTCCATATTGAATGTGGCGAAATCGATCCGGAACTTCCATATAAGGGCAAGAGGTTGGTTTCGATTTTATTAACACATTTTAAATTTTATTATGTATTGATTTTAATTGATTGTTTGTGGTATATAAGAATTTTCTGTTCACTTGTTATGCCATATGTACCTGAGGAAGACCTACTTTGCAAGGTCGAAACGCGTTGTGCCTGCTTTTTTATTACTTTTCTGTTCCAATGAACGTTACATATCTATTCTTGATTTAGTTTCCTGAATTACTACTCAGAAGAATATCATCACCTTCTGGGGTCCTGAACTCAGCTTTGCACCTGCATCTGATTGAGGAAACTGCCTATACAGTTTAGAGCTGACTTATATGGGCTCTAAATATTGTGAATGTTTCAAGTTATTTTACTTTTTTACTCTGAATATACATATCCTCCTATGATGGCCTTTTATGTTTACAATATCTAGGTATCTTGCAACAATACCAAGATAAACATCTGCCATTGTGTGAGCAATCACCCCATTCCTTTACTCAAATTATTGAGCATAAATTCTCAACAGAGTGCTTTGTGTTGTTTTACCTCCTAAGAAGCACAAAGGTCAAAAACCAAAACCCAAGTAATAATATATTTGTCAGAGATTTAACCCCTTAAGGACACATGACATGTGTGACATGTCATGATTCCCTTTTATTCCAGAAGTTTGGTCCTTAAGGGGTTAAAGAGTACATTGCTTGGAGCTTTGACACTGTATGTGTTTAACTCACCAAACCTTAAAGGATCACTATAAGTCAGGAACACAAACATGTATTCCTGACCTTATAGTGTTAACACCACCATCTAGCCCCCCTGGCCTCCTCATGCCTCCATAAATATAGCAAAATCTTACTGTATTCATGTCAGAAGCTGTAACTCTGCATGCTGTTTGCCTCAAAAAAACAAGCAGTCTGCTGACATCATCAGAAATGGTAGCCTGATCCAATCACAGTGCTTCCCCATAGGATTGGCTGAGACTGACAAAGAGCCAGATCAAGGGCAGAGCCAGCATGACTCAAACACAGCCCTGGCCAATCAGCATCTCATCATAGAGATGAATTGACTCAATGAATCTCTATGAGGAAAGTTCAGTGTCTGCATGCAGAGGGTGGAGACATTGAATGTTTGGATGCATTTTAGGCAGCCATGACCCAGCATGACTCAAACACAGCCCTGGCCAATCAGCATCTCATCATAGAGATGAATTGACTCAATGAATCTCTATGAGGAAAGTTCAGTGTCTGCATGCAGAGGGTGGAGACATTGAATGTTTGGATGCATTTTAGGCAGCCATGACCCAGGAAGGATCTCTAACAGCCATCTAAGGAGTGGCCAGTGAAGTTATCACTAGGCTGTAATGTAAACACTGCATTTTCTCTGAAAAGACAGTGTTTACAGCAAAAAGCCTGAAGCTAATGATTCTACTCACCAGAACAAATGCAATAAGCTGTAGTTGTTCTGGTGACTATAGTGTCCCTTTAAACAGCCATTCCAAAGAGTCAGGGGTTAGCATGCTGAGTGTCTTGCTATGCTTACTATTTTTTGTCTTTTTATGTATTTGCATCTTATATATATGCATATTAGTGTATAGAAGTAATAGATTTTATTTGCAATACATATTAAGCAATACTTTCTTCAACTTCTATTTTTTTTTAGCTTCTAGAGATAGCCTGTTTATGCAACTGAGGATATTGATTGTCTATATTAGATTTGGCTCATTGATTATTTTGTGTAACTTAAGCACAGTTTGCAGTAGCTGCATTGTCAGCAGGTGGAAATACTCTGTATACATTAAAAACGTCACCTTGGAAACACTGTTTTATGTCAATGTTCTTATAACAGTGAAGTGGTGTTGCTTTGTTCAGAATTCTGCTACTGAGAACAGGATTGGGTAAGGCTAGGGTATTAAATAAGGTTGGGGTAAACCGGAAAATGTGTTGACACTTTATAAATAAAGTATAAAAATAATAATACATTTGGGATAAGGGAGGATTACATGGGAGTCTCTACCAATAAGGGTAGTTAGGTTTAGGGTAATGTGGTAGGGCGTGTTTAGGGTTACTAGAGATGGTTCAGGGTAAGTGGAGCACAGGTTTAGGGGGTACGTGTTTCAAGATGCTGTGGACTGTATTTGCTAAGAAAAAAACTGTCTCAAGATGATATCAAAACAAATTGGAAGCTAGTAACCTTCTCAACCCTATACAACATAGGCTTCGGCAAGGCAAGAATATTTGATTCATCTGAATCATTTTTCTTTAAATTCTGTTTGGGATGTCCAATGCTTGCTAATGTAGTGGTTCAGTTTGGCCAAATATTTCCATGAAAAAATATTTGGGGAAACAGTTTGACAAATCAAAAATGGTGCGAAAATGGACCAGTGTATTGAAAAATATATTCATCATATATAGACTTTTCGACTGTATGCTTCACTCTTGAAACTGTTGAACTGTTGGTGTACTGACAGACAGATTGCCCTTCTGCTTTGAGAGCTTCAGGTTTAGATTTTTTTTTCCGCTCAAGATTAGCATGTACTGAGTATTTTATTTTGAAGTGCACTAAGAAGCACATTGCATTAAATAAATATTGTTTTCCTTCCATTTTAATGACATTAATTTGGGGTGCTTTTACCAACTGCTCAGCATTGTACTGGATTGCAGTAAAAGACATTTCCTGAAAGATCACGGTTCTTTCTCACTTCAAACCCCCCTTCTGTAATTATTTTTCCATTGCAGTGTCAGGGTGCAAGGACAGAATATTAGGTACAGTAATTAGCTGTGACACTGTCTGTGAGGCAGAGATCTTCACATTGCTTCCTGTCTCTGCCCCTTGGGCCAAAATAAAACTGTAGACTTCATGGTGCATTGACACAGAAAACATTAAATATTCAGTGTTTTGGGACTGCATACAGTAAGGACATCATCCGTCAATTAAATCTATAGCAATGTGGATTTAGAAGGAAAATATAAGCAGATGAGTGAAGCAGCAACTTCGAATCAGAAAACACACAGGCAGACACTATGCCACAGAGATTAAAGTTTGATGGGACATTATATTCAAGCACACATACAGTATATCTGAGATGATTTGCTTTTAACCTTTGAAAGGCTGATCCTTGCAAATAATTTGCCGTTGTTAAGCAATGGATCAATACTAGCAGCTATTGTGCCACTTGGCTGTGTTCCCAGGAAAATACTGAAACAAAGACATGCATACGATCCATTCAGCTGACATTTCAACAATAGTGGAGAGCATTTATTGGCAATCTCACAGTCAATGACAGAATATCAAAATTCTACACAATACAACTCGTATTATTGATTGAAAATACATTAGGCTTCTGAGTTTTGCCATTAGGCTTCTGAGTTTTGCAGGGTAAAAGAATGCAGTCCTTTCTCTCCATTCATTCATCTACCTTCTCATCAGTGTTATATTTGGGATTGGTGTAGAACTTGGTTTAAGCAACCTCCTTCATTCCACAACACCTTACTTATCTACGTTTCTAATTACCGCTCTCATTTAATCGAGAGCACCAAACACTCAGTGTTATTCACTTAACTTAGAATTCAAAGTAAATTCAAAGTGAATTTCAAATTTCAAGATGAAAAAAAAAATCTCTTAGTCAGCTATGCTTCCTCTTTGACTACTCGGCATAACATCTAAAATTCACTGTGCATTCCGTTTGAATTCTAACTGTGTTGAATAACAATGTCATTGTTTATCATGTATGGAATTCAATTTTACCAGTAATTTAAATAAACAAAATATATATATATTTTTTTTTTAATGGAAGCATATCAAATTGTTACAAAGATAGGGCTGTTGTGAAAATGGATGACTTATTAACTTTTTGCATGCTGTATTCCAGCAACTGCGTTGTCAGCAGGATTTCAAGCAAGAAATTGAAAGTGCCAATGTTTACCTATCCATGCACTGCTGATTACCAATGAAGGCAAATATAGGGAAATAAATGGAATTAGGAAACACAATCTTTGGCCTGCACAGGGCTCTGATGTGATACCTTAGCTGGAGCAAACCAAACAGTGGAACAATTAAATATACTTGGTTAAAACCAAAGAATAGCTCTAATTCTACTACAACATTGTGATACTGGAAAACATGGTCTACAGAAGTCTCAGACATGTTCTATCAACAAAGAAAACAAGTAAATATCAGCACATTTTGCTGTGGGAATGATGTAGTACCAGCAACTAATTTTTGTTTTACATCGTATTGGGAATCCTGTTTCTGTTGCAGTATTATTGTAGACAGGGCTGACACACAGACAAAAAAAGTTTTCCTGAGTTACGCCAGTGATTACGATGCTATTTCTGATTGATTCTTATAATTAGAAATTGCAGGGGACGCACTTATTAAAATGCTAAATAAACTATTTATCTTTTGGTGGAAATTAAATTTAAACTGTGATGTTTGTTTCTGGACTTTTTTTTTAGCATTGCAGCAGTATCAAGAGAAATTCTCGGTATAATAGCTCCTACTACTAAATCAGATGTGGTGTGCTACACTTAGTGGCAATGTCTTTATGCATCCATGTGAAAGAAAGTCACAAGGGCATTCAAAAACATTTTTTATAAAAACCTTTTTACTAAGAAAAGCTTGCACTCTGCATCCCTGCGTTAGCAGAAATGATTACAACTGGAAGCTTATTGGTTTAGTGATCTCGAACATGTATTCAGGCAAACTAAAATTGTATTACTAGCATTTTCATTGAAATTAAAATTAATAGTGCAAAAAATATGTGTAGATCAGCTAATCTAATCATAATTCATTACATTAAATAGTTTATTTTTTCCAGTGTTAAAAATTGTTAAATATTAAATTATACATTTACAAAACATGCTGATATAGCTAAAACATAGAAATATGTAAATAATGTCTTTTGGAAATATCCACTTAGACTGTGAGATGTGTGGAATTGTGTTTATCAGCGATTACCGTTAAAAGACCACTATAGGCATCCAGACCACTTCAGCTTAATGAAGTGGTCTGGGTGCCTGGTCCAGCTAGGGTTAAACCTTTTTTTATAAACATAGCAGTTTCATAGAAACTGCTATGTTTATAAATGGGTTAATCCAGCCTCTAGTGGCTGTCTCATTGACAGCCGCTAGAGGGCTTGCGTGCTTCTCACTGTGAAAATCACAGTGAGAAGATGCCAGCGTCCATAGGAAAGCATTGAGAATGCTTTCCTATGAGACTGGCTGAATGTGCGCGCGGCTCTTGCCGCGCATGCACATTCAGCCGAAAAGGAGGAGAGGAGGCGGAGAGGAGGAGGAGAGCTCCCTGTCTGACGCTGGAAAAAGAGGTAAGTTTAACCCCTTCCTCTCCATTCAGCCCGGCGGGAGGGGGTCCCTGAGGGTGGGGGCACCCTCAGGGCACTATAGTGCCAGGAAAACGAGTATGTTTTCCTGGCACTATAGTGGTCCTTTAAGCAAAATTTGATTAAGAAAGCAAAAAACTACAACCTCAGGTCTGTTTTCTGCTCGAGAAGACCACCCTCAAGTAGAAGCACTACTGGGTGGTTAAAAAGCAGATATTGAAGCACAACAGGTATTAAAAGATAGCTGTCATGATGATTCAATCACTAGTACACATTTTATCATAGTGGCAGTGCCAGGGTAATTGTTTAAAACTTTGTACCTGACCTCTTTTCATTATTCACATTTATTAAAACTGTTGTTTCCCTGATTTGTATTTATACACCTTGAAAGAAAGCCAAATTATGTAAGAAATCATTGTTTTGTCCAAATTCTCTAAGATATCATTCTTTTGTCAATTGTATATCTGGTACTGAATCATTCTCCTCATCTGGCATGATTATTCACTAAAATAAAAATTGATGTGCATTAAAAATTAGTTTAAGATTCATTCCAAATTTAAGACCAAGGTAGCCACACTGGAAAAACTCTTCAAGTGAACTCTCAGTTCAGCTACTTTGGACTTAAATTTAAAAAAATCACCATGAAATCCGGAGAATTGCCACTTTAAAAATATTCCTGTTGAGTAGTATCCACTGTTACGTAATGCATACTAAACCTATTCATTACATTATTGATAATAAACTATGCTTACATAGTAAGCTACTATGTTTCTCTACAGGTTTTTTTGTGTGTTTCACAAGAATGATTTAGAAAATAATCTTGAATGCATGATTGTCTAGAGCAAATAAGCCTTGTTTATTTTCTATATAGAAAGTACCTTTAAAAATGTATATCCCAGATAGAGAAATGTACTTTCACATGGCCACTAGTATACTAGAGGGAATGTTGTGTCTTGTAATGGGGAGCAATGAGTAATCATCACTACTGTGTGAACAACTGGGTATTTGCACACTCAAAATGATGAACTTGTCTAATAATGTTTTTAATAAAACTGTGTATATGCGTTATGTATCATCGTATGCATATGTGGTGTGGCAGCAAAAAAAGATGAGATAATACTAAACAAAGAAACAAAAAATAGCCTTCCTAGCATTCATATAAAATTTTAACATTCTCTAAGGACATTAGTAATCTGACATTGTAGTCAAACTGCATTAAATTTTCCCTGTACAGTAATGCAACCTTTTAAAATTTCATGCGCACAAACAAACTGGATTTTATCACATCTCACAAGGCTTGCTCCAGAAGAGCAAAGATTTGCATACAATACCGAACGGTTCAATGCGGATTTGCAAAGCTTCTGGAAAGCAAAAAGTGCTGCGTCAGTCTGAAGTAGCTACACATAATACAATATTGATAACAGTAATATTCCGAAGGTGTTTTAGCTAACGAGAAAAAATAAATCATGTAACAATGCATAAATGAATTATATATATATTTGTAATTAAAATTATTCAACCCCCATTGAAAATCAGGTTTATTCTATAAAATGTATACACTTTATAGACTTTCAGCTTTTAGCAATGAACAAATCAGACACAAGCAATTGAAATAGCTCAACACAACAAATGCTTCAAGTGGTTTTCCCAAATTCTACTGAAAAAGGAAACGTATAATGATTTCTCCAGTCTTAAAATTATTCAACCACCTGAATAGAATCCCACACAACATCATAAATATTCAAACCAGGTGTTGTCTCAACTCATTAAGCACTTAATTAGTGGCACCAGGTGTGCTTCAGCTGGAACACTTGAAAAACGTGAACTGGCTACGGGTTTGTTGAGTGTCACGTTTGACCATAATGAACAGCAAAATCAAACATAGCATATTAGCTCAAATACCTCATAACAACTGTCAAGCACGTTGGTGGAGAGGTGATCATTTAGGCTTGTTTTGCAGTCACTGAGTCGACCATGAATTCTTCTGTATACCAAAGTATTCTAGAGTCAAATGTGAGGCCATTTGTCCAATAGCTAAATTTTGGCCGAAATTGGTTCGTGCAACAGGACAATGATAAAAAGCACACCAACATATTAACAGAATGGCTAAAAATAAAATAAATCAAGGTTCTGCAATGGCCCAGTCAAAGTCCAGACCACAAACCAATTGAAATGATGTGGCGGAACCTTAAAAGAGCTATGCATAAACAAATGCCTGCAAACCTCAATGAACTGAAGCAACGTTGTAGAAGAAGAGTGGACCGAAATTCCTCCACAGCAATATGAGGAATTGCTAAAGTCATACAGAAAATGATTACTTCACATTATTGCTACTAAAGGCTACTAAGATTTTACAAGCTGTTCTATTTAGTTTTTACTTCTGTAAAATAAATCCTGACACACTGTAATATGTCATGTGTTGTTGTTCATCTGAGGTTGTAGTTACCTAATTTTAAGGCCTGCTAAGGAACATATGATTGTTATTAAGCCCCGATATAAAATTCCTATGACTGTATATAGGGTATTATAAAAAGGATAAGACATACATACTTTGTTCCATGCCAGAAAAGAGTAGATTTTGCCCATTCCTACTAAAACATATAAGTCTTGGAAAAAGTAATTTGGTAATAACTAAGCACAACCACTATTCTGCAACTGATCTCAACAGGATTTCTGGATTGTTGGTGAAGTTGGTTGGACCTTGTCAAATACCTGCATATGCCTGCAATGCGTAACACACAACACTCCATGGAGTTTCCTCTGCTTATAGAATAGCAATTTACCCATAAATTTTAATGTGGGAATTGTTATTCAAAAACCAGAGTTAAACTTCACTCTCATGACAGTATCAAGCCCACTGAGACCAATTAACTTGTGGCCAAACTTTAGTAAAGTGAATGGTAATTTTCAGAGTTAAATTGTCAACTAACCCATAAGCTGATGATGACAACCGTGCCATCATTTACAGCACTTCTCAAATGCAAAGAATGAGACAGAATTGTCTGCTGAATTTCCATATTGGTACAGGATAATGATGAGGGATCAAATCAAAGGACATATTTTTTTCCTCCTAAATTGCATATGAACCAAAGGCAATCTTTTGCAACAACTAGAAAAATAATTTTGGCTTAATGGAAGGAGGGCTCTAACTTAACTCTATCTTTTCAGAAGTGTAATATAAGAGGACAAGGCACCCATTATTTGAAAGAGAAGAAACTTTTACATAGTAATTGCTATTCAGTAACCAAAGTTAAACTATTTTTGGCAACAGATCCAACACACTGGATCCATTTATTGACTGTACAATTTTCTTAAGTAAGTACCAAACTTTAAAGTCAAATTGGATGACGACAGCATACCTAGCACAGTGATACCAGACGCATTTCTATATCAGTACAGTATAATCACATTTACAGACGTCCAAACAGTTGTCAATCGGTGCCAGGAAAATACATTAGGAGAATGAGCATTGCATTATTGCATGGCCACAAAGATTAAAAAAACTTATGTGAGCAGGGTTTTCTTTACCTCTTTACACTGCTAATATATCATATGTCAATTAATTGTTCTGAAATAGCCCCTTTCTATAATTGTAGTAATATGTGCTGCTGCCTATGTGTTTGCTATTTAACTGCTAATTGTAGTAATATATTAATATCATATAAGCATTTCCCAAAAAGCAAACTGCAAAAATATTTTCGAGAAAGTATGGATGTTTATGAAAACTACTGTCTTTATCACAGTCTCATTTTGTTGTGCAATTAAATGCAACTCTAGGTTATATTCACAGTTAAATGTAAATGTAATCTAAAATGATCTATTTCAAATTAACTTCTATAAGAATGTGAGAAAATATTTTTTGTTAAGCACAGATAACACCCATCTTTCAAATAAAATATGCAAACAATGAACCATATCGCTAATGCAAATGCATCTGTAGGTGCGAAACGCGTAAAACGATGCTTCCTCGCCATCAGGTATTCTGTTCATATACACCATGGAAAATTATGTGAATTCATTTTAAGTCATTGAATAAAGGTCTTAAGGATTTTGATCTGCTGGCCCTCATTTAAACAGTTTTTAAGAGGATATCTCCACAATCTCCGAAAAATAAATTCACTGTTAATCTAGCAATACATGTTAGATATCCTGCAGGACCAGATTGTAGTGGGTGCATCTAGAAGATTGTGCTATATAATTAGGAAAACAGATTGTAAGGAAATATAATCAATCTTTTATGAAAACCCAAAACGTTGTGAAGAAATAAAGATGTGATCAATGGTCTTGGTGATAGGGACCCCAAGCTATAGTAATAAAGTAAAGAATGGAGGAAAATGTTACACAATTTAAAAACTATTGTCAATGTACTAGAATAGGAATACTAAATAAATATATATTCCAAACCTATGTTGTTCCGATAGCTTTTTGCAAGATCTAAAAATTCACAATAAAAAAAGGATTTATTAAGAAACAATTAAGCTGTATAACACACATTCAGTTTAGGACTGAATTAGAAAACATCTTAATTGTTAATATAAGAGAATATATATATACAAGAAAGGTAATAGGGAGGAGTCGGGCAACTATAGGCCAGTAAGCCTTACTTCAGTAGTGGGGAAAGTGATGGAAACCATGTTAAAGGATAGGATTGTTGAACATCTAAAAACACATGGATTTCAAGACCAGAGACAACATGGGTTTACTTCAGGGAGATCATGCCAAACTAATCTTATTGATTTTTTTGATTGGGTAACTAAAATTATAGATCAGGGTGGTGCAGTAGACATTTCTTACCTAGATTTCAGTAAGGCTTTTGACACTGTTGCACATAGAAGGCTTATCAATAAACTACAATCTTTGAGTTTGGATTCCAATATTGTTGAATGGGTAAGGCAGTGGCTGAGTGACAGGCAACAGAGGGTTGTAGTCAATGGAGTATATTCGAAGCTTGGGCTTGTCACCAGTGGGGTACCTCAGGGATCTGTACTTGGACCCATTCTCTTTAATATTTTTATTAGTGATATTGCAGAAGGTCTTGATGGTAAGGTGTGTCTTTTTGTGGATGATACTAAGATATGTAACAGGGTTGATGTTCCAGGAGGGATAAGCCAAATGGAAAATGATTTAGGTAAACTAGAAAAATGGTCAGAGTTGTGGCAACTGACATTTAATGTGGATAAGTGCAAGATAATGCATCTTGGACGTAAAAACCCAAGGGTAGAGTACAAAATATTTGATAGAGTCCTAACCTCAACATCTGAGGAAAGGGATTTAGGGGTGATTATTTCTGATGACTTAAAGGTAGGCAGACAATGTAATAGAGCAGCAGGAAATGCTATCAGAATGCTTGGTTGTATAGGGAGAGGTATTAGCAGTAGAAAGAGGGAAGTGCTCATGCCATTGTACAGAACACTGGTGAGACCCCACTTGGAGTACTGTACACAGTACTGGAGACCCTATCTTCAGAAGGATATTGATACCTTAGAGAGAGTTCAAAGAAGGGCTACTAAACTGGTTCATGGATTGCAGGATAAAACTTACCAGGAAAGGTTAAAGGATCTTAACATGTATAGCTTGGTGGAAAGACGAGACAGGGGGGGATATGATAGAAACATTTAAATACATAAAGGGAATCAACACAGTAAAGGAGGAGACTATATTTAAAAGAAGAAAAACTACCACAACCAGAGGACATAGTCTAAAATTAGAAGGACAAAGGTTTAAAAATAATATCAGGAAGTATTACTTTACTGAGAGGGTAGTGGATGCATGGAATAGCCTTCCAGCTGAAGTGGTAGAGGTTAACACAGTAAAGGAGTTTAAGCATGCGTGGGATAGGCATAAGGCTATCATAACTATAAGATAAGGCCAGGGACTAATGAAAGTATTTAGAAAACTGGGCAGACTAGATGGGCCGAATGGTTCTTATCTGCCGTCACATTCTATGTTTCTATGTTTATATATATATATATATATATATATATATATATATATATATATATATATATTACCGTTAAGCAAAATGTATATGATCGGGGCATCAAAAGCCATAATGAGAGCATATGAGAAGTAGGTATGTAAGGTATGTAATATGAAAAAGTCAGTTGTGGTGTGCCAGAACCGCCAATGCGGTGGGCCTGTAATAAAAGAGGACAAAAATGAGTATACCATACAAGATTATACAGCCTACAAATTAAGCATATTACAATATATTACATATTCATATTACGGAAGGCTTGGCATATTTTAGTACAGGTTGAGGTATGTATCTGGAGTAAGCAGAGGACCTCCATCGTCCCAAGGTCCCAATAATATGTACCGGTATATTTCCGGGAGGTATTGGTGGCGGCACTGATGTGGGAGTGACCTGCTTAATAAGCCAAATTAATACCTTATCTTACCAGGCAGTAATAGCCTGAGATAAAGCCTGAATTTACTTGTAGTTAGAGTATTGCCATGTAAGGCTAGTAGGGGCTGACCTTGAAAAAAGGTTAGGTCGTTATCTAGGATTCTTACTGGGAACCATTGGTTATTGGTAGGGTAATAGGGGATTTGGATAGATTTGGTATGGCTAAGGGGTAATATGTAGTGGTCTTGTATCTTGTGTGGTGAGATATCTTAATGTAGTCTGGGGAAATGACGTTCATGGAAGTTCTCTTGATCTGAGAAACCAATAGAAAGCGAAATAAATGGCGGTATTGATGTTGTCAGGCCTCCGCGGGCAGCTGTGAGGGGAGGCTGCAATCCTCTCGCAGCACTCACCCTCGGTCCATCACTGCCTGCGGTCCCCTCTCCCCTTACCTGTCAGCGAGCGGCGTCCTCTCCCCTTGACACGCCGCTCGCGTCCTCCTTTCCTCCTCCCAGTGGCAGCATGTATAACGCTGCACGCTGGGAGCCGGCACTGATATCTGAATGCCGGGGTCACTCACGTGACCCAGCGTTAAAGCTACAGCACGACAATCACAGTGGGGGGTATAGATATCCCCCACGTGTGATTGGTAATTCTGATTGGAAGTTATCCGATCAGAATTAAGACTAGGATTGAAATACTTACCTTTCCTGTCTCTCAGTGCCCTGTTGTGGTCTTTGATACCTGAATTGCTTTTTGCTCGTGTGTCTCTCTGGTTACCGTATATTTGGCTTGTTATTCCGATTCTTCTGCTTTCTCCATTCCTTTGACCTCGGCTTGTTTCTCGTTCTCCTGTTTTCTGGCTCCCCTTACTCGGCTTGTCTCCTGACTATTCTTAGTGTGCTTAGCCCGGCCATTCTAAGGACCGGTACTGCACCCTTTACTATCTGTGACCTGTTAGCATGTTAGGTTCCCCGAATCGTGACAGATGTCGTGATTTGTGTGTGGTTCGAAAGGTGGCGCATCGATGAGATAGCACCGTGACTGGAAAAGATGTCTGAGGATAGGTAATCTAGAGGGTGGAAGAATAGTACTTGAGTTTTTAAAGCCTTACAACATGATTCTAATTTTATAAGATGACAGAAACTTGTTAACTATTATTTAGTAGTGTTAAAATTATTTTAAGTTAAGGTGGCAAAAAGAAGTAAAAACGACCGTTGTTCCCTGGAAACTTGTTTACAATATTAAATTCAAGCCAGAACCGATTAAAATGTATACTCTCTGCGGAATTCCTGTAATCGAGAGCAAGATAAGTGATCAGTGACAAAGTTGTCAATTCCTGGGATGTGGTCACATAACAAGAAAACAGTTATTAGCAGCTGACCAAGTCATTATTCTCATGAAGTGTATTATGGTCACGGAGCTACATCTGATAGTTTGATCTGCCGTTAACGAGTTACTGCAGCTGTCACGATCGGGTAGAGCTCAATTAAGGCTGAAGTGAAAGTAAATTCTGCAATGTTCGTAATTTCCTCTAGTCAACCTGCCCATAACCACTAATTGCCAAAATTGCTGTGAATCCAGAGGTGGGTCCAAATTGTAAGGGACTTGTTGGTTAATAAGGTGGTAACACATACTTTCCTTTCCATTAAGTAGAAAGTCTCTTCATATGCGCAAATCGGAGGTGGTATGTTAGTCAAGCGCCATATGGAAATTATCGGACTGCAAATGGGAAAAGTTAAGTAATCTGGATATAAAAGCATGACCTTGCAGAATAATTTTCATTGCAAAAGTTAAGGGAAACAAAAAGAGATTACAGTTCTTTGCAATTGTATTAATCAGTATTCAGATACTAATCAATGTATGACACGATCTGCTCGAGGCACATGTAGATACGTAAAATGTGCCATAGGTGAGGTGGCCAGAATAATGGAACGACACTTGAGTTATGAAATCGGAACCAAGGGTAATTAATCGCATAGTACAAACATAACAGTGAGTACAATAGTTCAAAATATAATTATCCAGAGCATGTGTGAATACACGTGAGCACATGTATATACAGTATCTCACAAAAGTGAGTACAGCCCTCACATTTTTGTAAATATTTTATTATATAATTTCATGTGACAACACTGAAGAAATGACACTCTGCTACAATGTAAAGTAATAAGTGTAGAACATGTATAACAGTGTAAAGTTGCTGTCTCCTCAAAATAACTCAACACAGCCATTAATGTCTAAATGTCGGCAACAAAAGTGAGTACACCCCTAGAGCTTCACAGGTTGCCACTGGAGTCCTTTTCCACTCCTCCATGATGACATCACAGAGCTGGTGCATGTTAGAGACCTTGCGCGCGCCCACCTTCCATTTAAGGATGCCCCACAGATGCTCAATAGAGTTTAGGTCTGGAGACATGCTTGACCAGTCCATCACCTTTTACCTTCAGCTTCTTTAGCAAGGCAGTGGTCGTCTTGGAGGTGTGTTTGGTGTCGTTATCATGTTGAAATACTGCCCTGCTGCCCAGTCTCCAAAGGGAGGGGATCATGCTCTTCTTCGGTATGTCACAGTAAATGTTGGCATTCATGGTTCCCTTAATGAACTGTAGCTCCCCAGTGCCGGCAGCACTTATGCAGGCCCAGACCATGATACTCCCACCACCATGCTTGACTGTAGGCAAGACACATTTGTCTTTGTACTCCTCACCTGGTTGCCACCACACACGCTTGACACCATCTGAACAAAATAAGTTTATTTTGGTCTCATTGGACCACAGGACATGGTTCCAGTAATCCATGTCCTTAGTCTGTTTGTCTTCAGGAAACTGTTTGCGGGCTTTCTTTCTCATCTTTAGAAGAGGCTTCCTTCTGGGATGACAGCAATGCAGGCCAATTTGATGCAGTGTGCGGCATATGGTCTGAGCACTGACAGGCACTGACAGGCTGACCCCCCACCCCTTCAACCTCTGCAGCAATGCTGGCAGCACTCATACATCTTTCTCATGTCTAGTTGGACAGAATTTATTTTCATAAACAATAATGGAAACTTCAGCTTTAGCATCAGAAGACAAGAGGGAACCTTGACAGTGTCAAACTGCTCAATAATAGTGTAATTCGTTTTAGTGGCATGAGATCAGTAATCTCCTCACACCATTACCACTACACCACATGGGGCAATGGTTATGCTACTAAGGTTATTTCTGTAAGGCTTCAGAGCAAAAAATCTAGAAGTGAAACCCATTTATACAAGCAAAATATGCTGATTCTACCACCATCCCCTAGGAATACCAGTAAAGTATGCATATCTATATCTATCTATCTATCTATCTATCTATCTATATATATATACCTGTTTGTAAAAATACATGTTTTTTTTATAGAGTTTTTTTTTTATTACCCCTTTCACTACACTACTTATTTAAAGAAATGACATCATTAGAAAAGGTTAGGAGGTTTTTCTGATAATTACAGTTTTCATTAAAAAATACACTGAAACTCATTCACCTCATTATCGTATAGAAATTAAAATTTACATATGAAAAAACTTAATAAATATGAAAGCGCCATATGCTCTGAGTAGAATGTTGACAGGTGAAGTATAACTTAATCATGTGTCATATTGATTAATAATACTGTCACTAGTCTAATACTATCCTTACCTTTTTGTGTCATTTTACCCCACTCCGTCTAGCATGTAAGCTCATTAAGCAGGACCGTCAACCCCTCTGTTCCTGTGTGTCCAACTTGTCTGGTTACAACTACATGTCCGTTCGTTCACCCATTGTAAAGCGCTACGGAATTTGATGGCGCTATATAAATAACATAATAATAATATTACTTGAGCACATAACTGACATTATGACTCAGAGTTTATTTTTATGGTGCCATTAGTCATCTGGTGCTGCTGTCCCACTGTTACAATTGAAACCATTTTGGAATAGTTTGACAGTTATGTGAGTCTTCCAGATTCCCATTTTATGGCACCTTTTCAGGCTAAAGCACAAGAACATTTTCCACTTCAGCAGCGTCACTTTTGTTCAACTTTAGACCGTGTAGTGTCAATAGTAATAGTGGCCTGTGTCAAACTGTTGGAAATTGGTTTGGTTTCAAAGATCGGAAAGATAGGACCACGTGACTGCATGCACCAACACTACTACATTGTGTTGTAGTTGTAATAGTGCTTAGAACACTCCTTTAGGAGCTCAGCCAAGAACTATTATTACAACCACTTCAAAGACTCAAGGGTAGTATTCTACGTAAAGGAAGAAATACATTTTCACAATACTCTACTAATAACTCTGAGCATCATAAACACTACAGGTGAAAGTAGTGGTAATCATACTAGGATGCTGCAAGATCATCTAGTTTGTGTCAACCTACTTTCAAGAAGAATCCTTGAAATCATAAGTCTCTTCAGGAGCTTTAATTATGAGGTAGTTAATTTCCTCTTTGCCCATCCATCCATTAATTTACTGGTACATGCAATGAGAGAGTTTGAGCACTGTGGCATAGGAGGTTTTAGCCAACAGACTTTTGCAACACAAAAGTCTATGTCACTTTAACAGTGGAGAAAGTGTTAATGATGATCTGGTGTAACCACGAGATCTGTGGAGATTCAGAATAGCCAAATCCTCATACCTCCTTGTGTTCACAACTACCCACTACTCAACATGAGCACACAATGCCACTGTATAAATATTTCCGATAGATAATTTAGTGTATTTGCATGTTATATATTCACAAGATGGCTCGCAGACAAGTAGTGAAATAGGACTTCTCTTTGCTTCAGCACACACACATAATGACATAACACAAGAGACACTAACACAAACAGAACAAGTGCATACCTTCACTATGCTGCCATCTGCTGGAAGGGGGACTACATAACACCCCAATACATAACGCTCCTCCCCCCTAGACCTCAAAGTCTTTGAGATAACTGGGAGCATGAATATGTCTTCATGGGTGCCCCAAACTTTGGATATGCTTCACCTGGACTTTCAGTTGAGCCCATCCCTTCTTCCTGTGCTCTGTCAGATGGGCAGCACGGAAGTGGTTCTGCAACAACAACTCCTGGAAAACTGACACCTGTATCATCCAGTGGTTCACCATCATCTGGCATCACAGAAAACCCGGTATGACTTAGACCAGCAGCAGGCACAATCTCATCACTGCGTTCCCGGATCTGATCAACATGCCTTTGTAATATTCTACCATCAGGAATTTGTACTTTGTATGACAAAGGCCAGGAAACATAGTTCCTGATATAGACAGCATTGTTAGGTGCAAATACTCTTACAGTAGAAGCATTATAGTTCTTATTAAATTGCAATTCTTGTTTCTCTTTGTTTTTAGACGCCGGTTCATAAGGAGTAGAGATGTCCCGAATAGTTCGCTGGCGAATAGTTCCCGGCAAACATAACTTGTTTGCGTTCGCCACGGATGGCGAACATATGCGATGTTCGGTCCGCCCCCTATTCGTCATCATTGAGTAAACTTTGAACCCTGTACCTCACAGTTAGCAGACACATTCCAGCCAATCAGCAGCAGACCCTCCCTCCCAGACCCTCCCACCTCCTGGACAGCATCCATTTTAGATTCATTCGGAAGCTGCATTCTTTTTTTTTTTTTTTTTACAGAAGTGTGTTATATTTGAGCATGCTAGGCTGAACGTGCGTATATCATGGCTAGTTGCACTGAGGGTATGAGTATATAGCAGTACATTGTTGTGAAAGATGGCTGTCATGTTTAGGGTGTAGCTTGCACGTTATCAACTGTGTATATATATCAGCAGCTCCACCACTAGTTATAAATCAAGTGTGATTGTCGCCCCATGAGATGAGACTAGTGAATAACATAATACATGAACGGTTAAGGTAAAGGCATGTAAGGAACTACGACAATAAACTCTTTAGGAGGTGAAATAATGACATGTTTAAACGCTTGCTACTTTACGATTAGTTAATGTGCAGAGAGCAGTTCATGTGATCAAAGGCATGGTGTGGGGGATCGGCTATAGTGGGACATGCTTGGCAGGCTGCTGTTTACTGCTTGTGCTCATCCGATCCCTTCTGGGCACCAAATGCAGACCCTGGGAGTCCCTGATACCTGGAACAACAAAGGCAAATCTCTGGCTGAGTGCCGGGTTTGCGGCTTGAGGTGGTGGAAGATTGTTTTGTCGGGTGGTCGGATCTGTCCCGGTGGTGCTTCACGTCCGGTGCGGGATTGTGGTGGCTTAAGGTGGAGGCGAGTTCTTGACGTGGGGCAGGCTCTGCATTTCTGTTTGTGCCTCCGGTCCCGTCTTCTACGCCTTTTGCGTTGGTGGATTTTAATGGGGACTGCTTTGCTTAGCTGTGGTGGAGTTTGTTGGGGCTGTGGTGGAGCTTGTTAGGGCTTCCTGCTTGTTATTTGCTTCCAAAATTGATTACAGAGCCTGTCCAGCTTAGACTCAATATCCTGCCATGCTTTGCTGGTACCAGGAGGACACGCGGCTGCCGCCATATTGGGAGAGTCGCAGATGAGTATGTCAGCCTGGGCGGCTGTGCTCTGTGCATCCATTAGCTCCAGACAGCCTCTCAGGGGTGGACCGGGATAACCCCCACCGGTCCGAGGGGGGGGGGGGATAACGGAGCTCCTGCCGGGAAGTAGCTGCTCCTGGGCATCCCAGGATCGGGAGATCGGCTGCCTCTCCGGCCCGGTGAGCACCAGGCCACACTTGCCACGCGGAGGTAAGTAAGACTCTGTCGAGTTGCTGACCGCTATTAAGCATGTCAGGTCGGTCAGGTAGGATCAACATTGCTGGGTCAGCCCCTTCTGGGGTGAAATTCGCTTGTTGATAGCTGCTTAAAGTGAGATATTGAGGGAGCTCACACGAAGTGCGTCTTTCCTCCATGACAGCTAGGCCCCGCCCCCCGGAAGCTGCATTGTTAGTGAGAGGAGGGACAGTGTAGCTGCTGCTGATTTAATAGGGAAATCGATAGCTAGGCTAGTGTATTCAGTGTCCACTACAGTCCTGAAGGACTCATCTGATCTCTGCTGTAAGGACAGCACCCCAAAAAGCCCTTTTTAGGGCTAGAACATCAGTCTGCTTTTTTTTTCCTGTGTAATCTAATTGCAGTTGCCTGCCTGCCAGCGTGTGTGTCAGGCTCACAGCGTATACTGTGCCCACTTGCCCAGTGCCACCACTCATATCTGGTGTCACAATAGCTTGCATTTAAAAAAAAAAACAAAAAACTTTTTTGACTGTAATATGATAGCAGTCAGTTACCTTCACACGTGTGCGTTTCAGGGCCTGCCAGGGCACAGTGTCCCACCAGTGCAACTCATATCTGGTGTAACAGTAGTGTACATAAAAAAAAACTAGAAATTTGACTGTGAAATAATAGCAGTCAGTTTCCTTCACACGTGTGTGTTTCAGGGCCTACCAGGGCACAGTGTCACACCAGTGCAACTCATATCTGGTGTAACAGTAGTGTACATTTAAAAAAAATAAAATTTTGACTGTAATAGATTGAATAGCAGTTAGTTGTCTGCAAGCGTGTGTGTCAGGCCTACAGCGTCTACTCTGCCAACTTCTGCCAGTGCACAGTGCCACTCATATCTGTTGTCACAGTAGCTTGCACGCATAGTACCACTAAACGAAAAAAAAATGACAGGCAGAGGCAGGCCACCCCGCAGGGGCCGTCGTGGTCATGGTGCTGTGATTCCCTTTGGCCCTAGAATAATGCCCAGTGTTCAGAGGCCACGTACCCTGAACTCAAAAAGTTCTGAGTACATAGTTGACTGGCTAACACAGGACACCCTATCTTCTACAGCTTCCGCTCGGAACCTTGACGCACCATCCTCCTCCAGCTTAGCTTTGGGCACCTCTCAAGTAACCACCACCAACACTAGCACCACAGCCGCTTCACTTGATCTGTCAGAGGAGTTATTTATACATCAGTTGGAAGAAATGAGTGATGCGCAACCATTATTGCCAGAGGATGTAGATAACAGGGATATGTCTCAGTCAGTTACACACATGGACGTACGGTGTGATGATGATGATGATGTTGTACCCGCTGCTGCTTCCTTTGCTGAGTTGTCAGATACAAGTGAAGCGGTTGATGATGACGATGCGTCCGTGGATGTCACGTGGGTGCCCGGTAGAAGAGAAGAAGAACAGGGGGAAAGTTCAGATGGGGAGACCGAGAGGAGGAGGAGACGAGTTGGAAGCAGGGGGAGGTCGTCGCAAGGAGCTAGTCGCACAGTCAGACAGCATGCATCGGCAGCCAGGGTCAGCCAGACAGCACGCCACCACCAGAATGCCGTCATTGCAGAGCTCAGCAGTGTGGCATTTTTTTGGTGTGTCTGCCTCTGACAACAGCGATGCCATTTGCAACCTGTGCCAAAAGAAACTGAGTCGTGGGAAGTCCAACACCCACCTAGGTACAACTGCTTTCGAAGGCACATGATCGCACATCACAAATGCCTATGGGATCAACACATGAGTACAAGCAGCACACAAACTCAAAGCCGCCATCCTCCTCCTGGTCCAGCATCTTCAGCCAGGTCAACCACTGCTGTCCTCCTTGCCCCCTCTCAACCATCCGCCACTCCGTCTCTCGCCTTTAGCAATTCCTGCTCATCTGCCCACAGTCAGGTGTCTGTCAAGGACATGTTTGAGCGTAAGAAGCCAATGTCACAAAGTCACCCCCTTGCCCGGCATCTGACAGCTGGCTTGTCTGAACTTTTAGCCCGCCAGGTTTTACCATACAAGCTAGTGGAGTCTGAGGCATTCCAAAAATTTGTAGCCATTGGGACACCGCAGTGGAAGGTACCCGGACGAATTTCTTTGCAAAAAAGGCAATCCCCAACCTGTACTCGATTGTGCAAAAGGAAGTAATGGCATGTCTGGCACACAGTGTTCGGGCAAGGGTCCATCTGACCACTGATACCTGGTCTGCAAAGCATGGTCAGGGCAGGTATATCACCTACACTGCGCATTGGGTAAACCTGCTGACGGCTGCCAAGCATGGAATGCGTGGCTCTGCAGAGGAGTTGGTGACACTGCCACGACTTGCAGGCAGACCTGCTGCCACCTCCTCTACTCCTCCTACTCCATCCTCTTCCATAACCTCATCGGCTGAGTCCTCTTCTGCTGCTGCATCTTGCTCCACATCAACGGCATCCCCGAGCTCCCCAGGTACTATTCCACATCCCGGATACGTCAGTGTCACGCCGTCTTGGGGTTGACTTGCCTGAAAGCAGAGAGTGACACCGGACCAGCAATCCTGTCCGCCCTGAATGCACAGGTGGATCAGTGGCTGACTCTGCACCAACTGGAGATCGGCAAAGTGGTTTGTGACAACGGAAGAAATTTGTTGGCGGCATTGAATTTGGGCAAGTTGACACATGTGCCGTGCATGGCACATGTGTGTAATCTGATCGTACAACGCTTTGTGCATAAGTACCCAGGCTTACAGGACGCCCTAAAGCAGGCCAGGAAGGTGTGTGGCAATTTCAGGCGTTCCTACACGGCCATGGCACACTTTTCAGATATCCTGTGGCGAAACAACATGCCAGTGAGGCTCTTGATTTCCGACAGCCCGACACGTTGGAATTCAACACTCCTAATGTTCGACCGCCTGCTCCAACAAGAAAAAGCTGTTAACGACCTATTTGTATGACCGGGGTGTCGTGCCTGTCGAGGGACCCTCATATAAAAAGGCTGAAGGAGAACGACGTGTACTGGGTGTCCACGCTACTAGACCCCCGGTATAAGCAGAAAGTGCCTGAAATGTTACGGAATTACCGCAAGTAGGAAAGGATGCAGCAGTTCCAAAATAAATTAAATAGTATGCTTTACACAGCGTATAAGGGTGATGTCACAGCACAACGGGAATCTAACAGGGGAAGAGGTGAAAGTAATCCTCCTCCTCCCACGACCACGCCGGCAAGGACAGGAAGCTTTACAGACGTGTTGTTGATGGAGGACATGCAGAGCTTTTTAAGTCCAACGCATCGCCACACCCCTTCCGGGTCCACCCTCAAAGAACGACTCGACCGACAGGTAGCAGACTACCTCACCTTAACTGCAGATATCGACACTCTGAGGAGCGATGAACCCCTTAACTACTGGGTGTGCAGGCTTGACCTGTGGCCTGAGCTATCCCAATTTGCGATAGAACTTCTGGCCTGCCCCGCTTCAATTGTCCTGTCAGAAAGGACCTTCAGTGCAGCAGGAGGTATTGTCACTGAGAAGAGAAGTCGCCTAGGTCAAAAAAGTCTAGATTACCTCACCTTTATTAAGATGAATGAGGGATGGATCCTGAAGGGACTGACAGTGGGCGATACATTCGACTAAAAAGGCCTGATGAGGGGGACGTAATAGGGATTAAACTGATAAGAATAGTACTACTTAACACACCACTCCTATCTAGTGGCACATTAGATTGCACGCGCAGTGCCCCAAATTTGAAGTGGGAGGACCGATCAAGCATCTTTTTCCATCTCCCGCTTCCTAAAATCGATGCCATATACACGTCCCCTTATAGGGGAAGTAAAAGGGATTAAACTGATAGGAATAGTACTACTTAACACCTTATAATAACGCAGAGAGAGGCAACGCAGAGAGAGGAGTCTGAAGAAGAGGAGTCAGAAGAGGAAGGTGGCTTTGAGGAGGTGGAAGACCAAACACAGCAGGCGTCCCAGGGGGCTTGTTGTCACCTTTTGGGGACCCTTGGTGTTGTACGTGGCTGGGTGGAGGAAGAGACCTTCAATGACATCAGTGAGGACAAGGAACGGGACATGGCTAGCTTGGTATCCAACCTTGTGCAAATGGGGAGTTTGCGGTTGTGCAATTGGACTGTTTGCGGTTGTTTGCGGTGCGTTAAACGGGGAGTTTGGTCTGTCACTGTGAAGCGGGTGTAACCCTTACACTACCTGATCGATACAACATCATACCTGATGTTTTAAAGCACGTTATTCCAAACAATTTAGGAATGTTAGGTGATTTATGCCCTTTATGGATTAAAACCAGACTCTGCATCAACTATGTAATTTTCCATGTGAGTTTTGCCATGCATCCCCCTCCGGCATGCCACAGTCCAGGTGTTAGTCCCCTTGAAACAACTTTTCCATCACTTTTGTGGCCAGAAAGAGTCCCTGTGGGTTTTAAAATTCGCCTGCCTATTGAGGTTTATGGCGGTTCGCCCAGTTCGCGAACATTTGCGGAAATTCGCGTTCGCTGTTCGCGAACGGAAAATTTTATGTTCGCAACATCTCTAATAAGGAGCTCTGCTGGACTACTATCAGTGCTTGAGCATGGTGTCACATGTTGTTGCAGAAGGAAATTTGCAAGTCTACTATTCTAATCTCCTTCAATAATTCTCTTTAATGAGTCTTTGGTGGTCCGAACCATACGCTCAGCTTGACCATTTGATGATGGGTGAAATGGTGCAATCGTAACATGTCGAATAAGATTACTTGCCATGAAAAATTTGAATTCCGATTAGGTAAATTGTGTTCCATTATCAGACACAATTGTATCTGGCAACCCATGTGTAGCAAACAGCCTCCTTGGAATTTTTATGACTATGACTGAGGTAGCAGATGTAATTGAAACAACTTCTAACCATTTTGAAAAAGAGTCAACAACTAAAAAAAACATCTGTCCATGAAAAGGGCCAGCAAAAATTATATGTAAATGGGACCAAGGTGAGCTAGACACTTCCCAATGATGCTTTAGGTGGAGTATGATGAGTGGATTGACATGGTACACCGTTCTTCACCCACTTCTCAATAACTTAATCTATTTTAGGCCACCAAACATAACTTCTGGCTAAAGCTTTCATGCCAACTATTCCAGGATGTCCCTCATGGAGAGCATGCAATACTGGAGTTTGTCCTGCATATGGAATTACCACTCTGTATCCCCATAATAGGCACCTTTTATAGGCAGATAATTCATGTTGGTGCACTACAAATGGTTTGAACTTGTCTTCCATTTTTTATTTTGGCCACCCCGTCCAAACCCAGTTGAGCACACAGGACAGCAAAGGATCCTTGGCAGACATACAAGCAATGTCACTCGCATGTAATGGAGGATTTGGAATAGATTCTAACATGAGGACCTCAGACATAGGAGGAACAAGTAAGTCAGGAGAAGGCAAAGGTAACTGGCTTAATCCATTAGCATGTGTAAAATCCTTGCCAGGACGATACTTGAACTCACAATATTAGGCATTCGGCATAGGGGACCACCTGAGCATGTGTGGGGAAATAATTTGAGGAGTGGGAGTATTGCTGGTAAACAGACCCAGTAAAGGTTTATGATCTATTATAATAGTAAACCTCCGCCCATACAAATAGTCATGAAACATTTTTACACCGGACACAATAGCTAAAGCCTGCTTGTCAATTTGGGCATAATTCCTCTCTGTAGTAGATAAAGTTTGTGAATAAAACGCAATAGGAGCCTCAACCCCATTTCTCAAAGTGTGTTACTCAATACAGCCCCTATGCCATACGGAGAAGCATCGCAGGTGAGGTTTTTCCAGATCATAGTGTACAAGTACACTGTCAGAAGACAACAGTTTTTGCAGCGCTGAAAGCTGCATTATTATTATTTTATTATTTTATTGTTATTTATATAGCACCATCAGATTCCGTAGCGCTGTATGAACGTCAGTCCAACTCCATGGAGCATCTTTATCTAGTAGATGATGCAGAGGTACAGCAACAGTGGCTTTACCAGGCAGTAAAGAATGATAAAAAATAAGCAACCCTTGGAAAGCTTGTAGTTCTTGTTTGTTTGTTGGAAACAGAGCTCTATGGATAGCTTCAACCTTAGAATTAGTTGGATGCAGGGCCGGCCTTAGGGGTGTGCGAGCTGTGCGGCCGCACAGGGCGCCATGGAGCAGGGGGCGCCGTGCGGCCGCACAGGGATTTTTTTTTTTTTTTTTTTAAATTTGCAGCGGGGGCGGAGCTTACCGTGCGGCGGGGGCGGAGCTAAAAGCGCCGGAAAACTGCTGCAGGGGAAGCAGGAAGGAGTCCCTGCTTCCCCACCAAACAGTCACCAGGAGCTGCACTGCCTCCACAATGAACTCCACAGGTAACTGTGGGATTGTCAGGTGAGTGTGACTCTCTGCCTGTGTGTATTATTGTCTGTGTGTGTATGACTGTCTGCCTCTGTGTGTCTGTGTGTATTACTGTCTGTGTGTGTGTGTATGACTCTCTGCCTGTGTGTATTACTGTCTGTGTGTATGACTGTCTGCCTCTGTGTGTCTGTGTGTATTACTGTCTGTGTGTGTGTGTGTGTATGACTCTCTGCCTGTGTGTATTACTGTCTGTGTGTATGACTGTCTGCCTCTGTGTGTCTGTGTGTATGACTGTCTGCCTGTGTGTGTATTACTGTCTGCCTGTGTGTGTGTATTACTGTCTGTGTGTGTGTGTGTGTGACTGTCTACCTCTGTGTGTCTGTGTGTATAACTGTCTGCCTCTGTGTGTCTGTGTGTATGACTGTCTGCCTGTGTGTGTGTATGACTGTCTGCCTGTGTGTGTATGACTGTCTGCCTGTGTGTGTCTGTGTGTATGACTGTCTGCGTGTGTGTCTGTCTGTATGACTGTCTGCGTGTGTGTGTCTGTGTGTATGACTGTCTGCCTCTGTGTGTGTCTGTGTGTATGACTGTGTGTGTATGTGTGTATTACTGTCTGCCTCTGTGTGTGTCTGTGTGTATTACTGTCTGTGTCTGTGTGTATGACTGACTGTCTGCCTGTGTGTGTCTGTGTGTGTTTGTGAGACTGTCTGCCTTTGTGTGTCTGTGTGTGTGTGTATGACTGTCTGCCTGTGTGTGTGTGTGGATGTCTTCCTGTGTGTGTGTGTGTATGGCCGTCTGACTCTGTGTGTGTGTGTGTGTGTTTGTGTCACATACAACCAATACACGCATATCACACACTGTTAATACACCCATTACAAATATCACACATAGCATACATATCACACACAGTCATCACACCTACTATCACATACACAGACAACACAAACATTAGAGCATACATGGATGACGGGGGGGGGGCGCTGTGAAGATTTTTCGCACAGGGCGTCTAAATGCCTAAGGCCGGCCCTGGTTGGATGAATGCCATGTGCGTCAACTCTGTAACCAAGGAAATCCATGCTGCTTACACGAAAAACACACTTTTCTTTTTAAAGTTTTAGACCAGCATCAAAAAAAATTGCAAAACAAGTTGTAGCTCTATAAAATCCGCTCAAATAACAACGTCATCAAAATAATGCACTACACCTGGAAGTCCAGATAAGAGTTCCTCAATTAAATTCTGGAAGATGCCAGGAGCAATGGAAACTCCAAACTGCAAATGTCTTGCTTTATGTGTTATTATCGTTTGTGCATCAGCAGCCTCATCATCCACAGGTAACTGTTGGTAGGCTTGAGCCATACCCAACTTGTCAAATACTTGTCCTTTTGCCAAAGTAGTAAGAATTTGATTAACAGCTGGGATTTGATAGGGATGCTCTTTCAATGCTTTGTTGATTGTATATTTGTAGTCAGCACAGATTCTTACATCCCCATTTGGTTTCATCACCGGAACTATGGGTGTACACCACTTAGGGTGTGTTACGGGTTCAAGTATACCTTTTTCCACAAGACGTGTAATCTCAGCATCTATTTTTGTCCAGAGAGCGAATGCAATTCTGTGAGGCTTCATACGAATTGGGGGTACTGTTGAATCTTATACAAAAGAAACAGGAGGGCCTTTAAACATGCCAAGACCTTCTTCAAAAACTGCGCTAAATTTTTCAATCACATTCTGTAGAATATCTGTGGATACATTATTAACTCCAGTTAATGAAATTACTAAGGGTTCAAACCACTCTCTACCTAGCAAACTTGCTCTTTGTCCCTTAGTAATTATTAGTCATAGGTGTCCTCCGAATTTACCATATTTTACTGGTATAAAACAAGCCCCTTTAACATCCACAGCCTGTTTGTTATAGTCCACCAGATGAATTGAAGGAGAATTATGAGGCAATAGCAATGTAAATGTCTCTTCTGAAATCAAAGAATATGCGCATCCGGAATCTACTTCCATTTTGCATGGAACATCTTGCAGCACAATTTCAGTGTAAATCTTCAGTCCTGATGGCGAATTTTCCACTTTATTCACATAGTCATTTGAGTAAACACCTGTAGCCATTTCACTATCTGAAATGGTATGTGGAGTATTAACAGAGTGTGCTGCGGTTGGTATTGTAGTTGCATTATTATATTGGGTTTGAATTCCACTGGCTTGTCTTTGGCAAACTGTTTGTATGTGACCTGTACGTTTACATGTGTGGCAAACTGCATTTCGAAAAACGAAATGTATTACGCCTGTGTTTTCCACCACAACTATAACAAGTTCCTTTAAATTGAGCTGTGACATCAGTGCGTGGTGAAAAGTCCTTTGATTTAACATCAGTCTTCTTCACTAGATTTATTTCAGGTAAGTTCTCTTTGCTGGAGGAGGATTGTATCTCTTTTGAATGGACATATGCAGCCTCATTTCCAAGCACTTCCTCTGCAATAATAAAAGTTTAATTCTGTCTTGCAAGAAGTCTCCTCTGCAGTGCTTCATCTTGCACCCCACACACAAGCCTGTCCCTTAACAAGGGTTTTGCAATTTTCAGACAGCCTGCACAGTTCTGCAACATATGCTGCAATGCTTTCACCTGGTTTCTGATTTTGTCTATTGAAATGGAAATGCCTCACTGTTTCAGATAGGGTGGGTGCTAAATGATTTTTTTTAAGTGCCAGTAGTTATTCAAATGAGTAGTCTTGTGGTTTAGCAGGAGATATCAGTGAGCGGACAGTATCAAAAGTCTAAGATCCAAAAACACACAGCTCTCTTCTGAATAACCTCAACCACCTTATTAGCTTCCAGGAAAAACACTTAGCTGTCAGCAGATGAGTCCCTTGAGGCTGGATTAGCCAGATCAAATTCCTCCATGTGTACCAGAGAAGCCATGCTGGAGATATTTGTAGACAATAAAATTCCAAAGGAAAAATTTTAATTCCTCACTCACGCTGATTTTATTTCCTTTATGTATATTTACTGCAGTGTCCATTTACCGACATCCCATCTTGTTGCCAGTTTAGTGTATTTGCATGTTATATATTCACAAAATGGCTCTCAGACAAGTAGTGAAATAGGACTTCTCTTTACTTCAGCATACACATATAATGACACAACACAAAAGACACTAACACAAACAGAACAAGTAAATAACTTCACTATGCTGCCATCTGCTGGAAGGTGGACTGCATTACACCACAATACATAACAGATAATAAGACAGTGAACTTGATGAAATCCCTATGTCTCTACGATGACATCTCTGCCACGGGTTTGGTCTCTGGGAGCCAGAGTGCCAGCCCTAACACTAAAACCACCGCATTAAGCTGTAGAGATTATGGTACATTTCTAACACACACAAACTACCACCTCCCTAGTTTTTGTGGTGGTTTTCAGGTGAGAGTGGAAAGATACCAGTCTAACATATAAATGCAGATAGAAAGATAGATAGATAGATAGATAGATAGAAGAACTGTACTAAACTGATGTTTCTTAAAAAATCTAAAAACAATGTAAATTCTAGATTCTCACCTGCTCACTACACTGATAGTGTATCATTTCTACTTAAACCTAAAAGACAACCAAACATCATATGAATCGGAGCGCTTAACAAATCTTAAAACATATTCAAACTATGAAAAACATACCTTCTTCAATTCTCCATCTAACATTAAAGTGCAAGAGTGCAACAGCAAAAACAACTAAAATAAAACCACAAATTCTTATCGAAAAGGGCCAAGTGTTATATCCCTGATCAATTGAATTAATAATGAACAATGGAATCATTTATAATCATAATCTAACAGTGAAATTATTTATGCAATTTAATAACTATGTTTACTCATATTGTGGTCCATTTATTTAATGAGTCTAGAGCTTAAAATATATTATCATTTAATGCGTATGAGACAGGGTATCTTTAGTTACTGTGCTTCTAGGAATACAAGAAGATCAAAAACCACAAAACAACTGTTGGTTTCATTTTAATTTGAAACACTTAATTCATTATATGAATTAATTTTTTAAGCATTTCGCCATATTTCCATTTTATAATTCTGTCATTCTGCCATCCACCTACAATGGTTAACAACTGCGCTATGATTAAGTCAGAATGAAAACTGCTATTTCACTGCACCAGAAGCAAGACAAGCATAGACAGTACAAATGACAAACTATGAAGAGCTAACAACTTAGTGAGAGACCAAATGTCAACAAGGAGGCAGCTGGCATTCACTTAAATTACAAAGTACATGGCTCGGGATTTGAGCTTTGCTCAAAGCAGAATGATTACAGAGTGCTATTCACTACAGTGAACAATTAGGCAGAATTGACAATTAGATTGCAAATGTTAGGCCACTATATAAGAAAAGATGAAACAAGTGTAGAAGTTGTGGCTCAGCCATGTGAATATGCGAATGTTACCACCGCCCACCTACAACCCAACATGTTTCTCACACACACTCAGACACTATGCACACTTCAACAGACTCATTAACTCACACATCACTAACATACTCACTGACCCATACACACAATGCACACTCAGCTCACTCTGACACACACTGATGCACATGCACACTCATTGACACATACTGCACGCTCTATTAAACACACATACACAAAAAACACACACTCTCTGACACAAATACCATGCAGTCCTATTACACCTTATCACTACAAGCGGCTGCCCAGATGCCTTTATTGTCCAGTATTGGATCTAAAGCCTATTCCCCTCTCTCTCTCTTCATGCACAGAGTCTTGGCCGGCGGGATATGACATCATGCAGTATCCCGGCAGCCTTCAGATCTATGTATTGTAAGGAGTTACTAGTTACTGCTACTCATCACTATATATACTACTCCCCTCACCTATAAATTTATTAGAATATAACTTTTACTTCAGCAGCAGCAGCCAGTTACCAGTTGGCCCCAGCTACAGCGGTCACCGGTGGGCAAGTCCTGATCAGACCCCTTCTAATTCAAATCTTGCCTACAAATATATACTGATTAATATATATATATTATATTAATATATATATTGTACAGCTAAAAAAATGCTAAGATTCTTCTAGCATTGGTAATAAATCTATAAGGTCATTTTTATTTTTATACATGTCACACAAAATTTTACTTCTGCATATATTAGGTTTCCTACAAAATATAGTAAAAGTCTTAGCTTGTAATGGTAGCACTCCATAATTATATTATTAGCCATATACAGTTATTATTCCGGAGGCATTCTAGTCTAATTAAAACTCTAAGCAGTATTTTCATTTTAAATTATGTATTCACACTCATGAACTTCAAAAGACCTACAAATGTCTTCATGTATTTTACAGACAGGTTCATAACTGTTACATCAGACAACCAGGCAGTTTCCGGGGGTGTATTTAGACTGTATTATTATAATCAGTGCTTGTAAGAAAATAGTCTGTAGCTGTTAGTGTAGTAATATGTGCATTCTAAATTATGTCTGAATGTGCCTTACCAACTCACATCTAGGTTATGATATAGCATACCTACAAGCTGTCCAGAGATTTACAACAGTCAAAATGTTGGACTCGTACAACACAACAATTAAACCACTGACAGGTGAAGAGAATGTAATTTATTATAGTGTTACACTGGCACCTGTCAAGGGGTGGTATATATTAGCAAGTGAACAGTCAGTTCTTAAGGTTCATGTGTTGGAGGCAGAAAAAATGTGCAGTGGGTAGTACCTACCAAAAGTGGTGCAAGTAAGGACAACAGGTGAAACTGCATTAGCGTCATGGGCACAGAAGGCTCATTGATGTACATGGGAAGTGAAGGCTCGCCTGTCTGGTCCAATCACACAGAAGAACTATGTAAAGAAATCACTAAGTTCTTTAGTTTATTTCCTTTTCTTTCATTCGATATTTGTAACTACCGAACAGAGACCACCCCATGGCTTGTTAACTTCAAAGCATACCTTCAATTAAGCCCTCTCCCTGTGCGCTGTTTGTATTGTTGAACGCCACGTGGCTGAGAAAACGGCCATCTTGTTTGTGCAAACAAAGGCAGCGGGACTTGGTCTTTGAGTGTCTGGTACTAAAATCGGACACTCGATTTCCCGAACACCGGTCCCAAACACACGAACGCTGGATCTTCATTTCCCTGAACAGCTGGGAGAGTGATTTTCGGTACTTTTGTTCATTCGTATTAAGGGAACAATTGCAGCTAGGAGCCAGGGGGAACCATTTGTTATGCCACAAGTAGAATTGATGTGGAACACAACTGCAGATTTGAAAGTTCCTTTTTATTTTAACAGAGCGTGATTGAAGATAGGAAAGAAATCCTACTATTAAGGACAGTTACTGTAGCTTTAAGGATTTGTGGATATTGCAGGTGATTAGTGAAAAGCAAAAAACACTAGCAACTGTAGCAGAGATATTGGTAACAGAGTTTTAGTAGGAGAGTATTAGTAATCAGGTTAAAGTTCATTAGCAAAGCAATTCCCAGAGAATTACTAATAGTATACTTAGAGTTTGATGGGCGTAATCTTCCAAAGGTAGTTTAGGTTGAGCCAAGATAGAGGATAAACTTCTTTCAGTCCGGGTCTTCGGGGTTGGAGAGAGCAGGAAAGTCTAATATTCAGTCCGAGATCAAAGGAGAGGAGAAGGCAGGGAATCCGTTTAAACAGTCCAAGAGGTCGGTACACAAGTATTAACGAAGAGTAGCTTAGCCGGCAATATGAATGCGGAAGTAACCTAACTCAAATCACTAAGCAATTTTGAAACTGGCACGGTTTCTCTATAAGGCTTGAGAGAGCCGCGTCAGAGAAGGGGGCGGGGACTGATCCGCATACCCGGAAGTGTCAGAACGGAGCTGATCGGAAAGATAAGTCTTGACACCATTCAAGGATTTATTCGGTTTTCACAACTTTACGAAATAGACCGGCAAAACCACCCAAACTGTTTTGGGCAGGAGCCTCGCAGTTAGCCGGTCACCTAAGACTTCCATAGAATTTGAAAACCCCTGAAGTGATCTGGGTGATTTTTGGATATGTTGGTCACCCAGATCAGGGCTATCAGGGGATATAACTTTTGTGGGGATATCTTATGTTTTAAGGGGTGTTCTGAAAGTTGGGTAGAATTTTACTTTTTCTGCCTGGAGATAAGTAAGTTATTACTTTATCAGCCCTAATTATCTCCAGGTCTAGGGGAGGAAATTATATGTTTGTACTGGGAGTGTTTAACTATTTCTCTGTTCATGATTGGTTATATGATTTATGTCTTGTGGGTGGTTTAATGATGCCGGTGTGGCATCATTAAAGCTCAGTTCTGTTATACCCTTCATCTAGACGTCGGCTGATGTTTGGGTGTCTGTCTACTTCACTAAGGGAATCTACTTGGGAAGCTGTTATTCGTATGGAGATCACTTATTTTATTTGCAGAATGTAGAGTTATAGTCACTGATACTCTGGCCGTTTGGGAGGAAAGTACCGAATGGGTATTGGATATACCAGATTTCCTTACAAACTACTGTGGCTCAAATTGCTAAAATAATGCTGGAAATGTTTAGAAAGGTGTCAGAACACACAGTGCATTGCCTTTTGCTTTATTTGGGGCTGCGTAGCCACAGACTGGTCAGAGTGCCCATGATGACCCCTGTCCACCACAGAAAGCACCTTTAATGAGGACATGAGCCTTAGACTTGGATTATGGAGCAATGAAAGAAGGTTCCCTGGCATCACATTTCTTTTTAGATCAGTTGAATGACTGAGTGCATTTGTGTCGTTTACCTGCAGAATAGAAAACCCTTTAGGATGCACTATGGAAAGAAGGTAGGCTGGTGGAAGCAATATTTTGATCAATGGTGCTCCCTGATGGCAGTGGCTTCTTCCAGTAGGATAATGCACTCTGCCACACCAAAAACTGTTCGAGAATGTTTTGAGGAACATGACAGAGTTCAAGGTGGTGCCTTTGTCTCCAAATTCTTCAGATCTCAATCCGATTGAGCATCTGTGGAATGTGGAGCCCCCACCTCTCAACTTGCAGGACTTAAAGTATCAGATGCTAATGTCTTGGTCCCAGATACCACAGGATACGTTCAGAGATCTTGTAGAGTCTATGTTTCGATGCTTTAGAGCTGTGTTAGCATCACAAGGGGAACCTGCACAATATTATAGGTGTTTTTAATCCTGTAGCTGATCAATGTATAAGTAATGATATAGCACACCTGCCAAGTGTAATGAGTTAGTAGTAACAATCCTAATTCCTGGTATCTGTCAGGCTTTCCAATACAGTATAAGAACATGTTTAAGCACAATTAAGGGTTTTTATGCCTTTAAAGGAGCACCATGGTTTGCATTCATAACGTATTTATATTCTGCTGCTGAAAATTAGTTTGTGTTTTGCACTATTTGCAACAAATCACTAATTAATGCCTCAATAATATTCTATGTATTCTATCAGCAGAAACCAGTTTATTAATCATCGGCTGTTTTTGATTAAAAAAACGTAACATTTTAATTTAAGCAGTGGAATTTGATCTTGAACTTGAACAGATCATCAACTCAAAAAAAAAAACATCAATAAATGCGCATTGGAGGGACATTTATTGCCATTTTTTAACCCTATTCAATTTAAAAATAAATACATTTAAAAAAGCCTACGGGAGTCAATGTGGTCCCAGATTTACCTTGCCATGCCACAGGTTGGGGCATGTTTACTAAAAAGTGAGCAGCTAGCAGCATATTGCCACACTAGTCTTGCAAGAAGTGAGACTTACCTTTGAGAGTGCTCTAACTGAGCTAGCAAAGTGTAGGAAAGCCTTTATAAGGCATTTTCCTGCCTTGCAAGCACATTCTGTGCAGAGTCCTTCATCTGCTCTCATGGATTAATTTTTAACTCCTTAAAGACGGCGTGGGCGTGCACTAAACGCCGGCTGGCGGCATAGCATGTCTACGCTGTCACAATGTGGGGACTTACCTGCCATCCCAGGGAGTCACCCTGCTGCCATACTGGCCCTCCTGGGCCATATAATCGCGAGGTCCTTGCGAGGACCTCACGATCACATAGACGGAATAGCCGTCCATAGAAGTGCCAGCAGGGGGATTGCCTGGAATAACAGGTAGTCCCCCTGCTGTCTGTAAAAAAATAAATAAAGTTTTAAAACAGTGAGACGCTGAATACAAATATGTGTTTATTGCAGTAAAAGCAAACAGTATTATGACATTCACAGTTAAAATGTCAGGTAGAACTAAAGAAACATTTCTTATTTTCTCCCATTTTTTATATTTTATTCATATTAAATTATGACTCATAGCTAAAAATGTGATGTTAAACGAAAGCCATGTTTCTCCTGAATAAAATGATATATAATAAGTGTGGGTGCACTTAATATGAAAGAGGTGAATTACGGTTGAGCAGACATATAGTCAAATTCCTGGTTTTGTTTACGTTTTGTTTCGTGTACATTTGGCTCAGTCCTTAAGGGGTTAATGCATCAGTTGTTTTGTTTGTTTTTTTACTTTTTTTTGGCAAATCTGTACTTTTTTATTGTTAATAGTAGCACCAGAAATGTACATTTTTTTTTGTTTTTTTTTCCTTTTGTTGGTGCTGAAAAAAGTAGTTCAAAGAAGAGAGAACACATCCGACGGTAATTATAAAATATTTTCTTACAGGAATGTATTGTTTAGTATACATGCACCTCACGGCATTACAAGTGGGGTGTGTTTACTAAATATGGGGGTAATAATGATCATTTTTAAACTATTTGCCCACAAGCTGGTAGCACAGCATTTTAACTGTCAAGTTCAACGATGCCGTTTATTGGGATTATGTGCCAATAAGTCTAATTCCACTCGTACAGCGCTGTGGAATTTGTTGGTGCTTTACAAATAATAATAATCCCAAAGCTGATATTTTCAATGTAAGAAACAGCTGTCGGTTTCAAAATTTGAACCAATAATTTTCTGCCCCCGATAAGCCTTTAGCAATGGTTATTATTTAATCAGAATCTTTAAATTGCTTATTTGGAACCAATAAACGCCATCAGCTCTAATTAAAATCGAGGCCACTAACAAAATGTGTACTTATTGTGCAGTGGCTGCCACAGATGACAAAAGGAGTAATGTAGTTTTCCTGGGTGGCAGATTTATTATTTTAATTCCTTTAAAAATGGAAGCTGTATAAGAGATATATAATGGGAAAAAAATATATTTTTTAAGGGAATCATGGGTCTTATTTTAAGCCTATTTTCTTTGGTAAGAGTACTATAATTGGAAATGTCAAAACTGCTTTTCCATTCAGGTGGTCTGGTTTGCCTCAAGTGATCGTGAGTCACTCTGCACAATTTTCACAATGCAGAATGTCTTATATCAAATTCCTCGATGTGTCTCTTGGTGACACTTTGAATTCAGGTTTTAAGAGAGCAATCATAGTGGAATTCTTGCTTCATCCCTTCAGTTTTCATTCATTCTTTGGATGCTGCCTATACCTGCTTTCTTAGACCACAGATTTTTATCAATGTTTTTATTTTCACAAAACTCAGAAATGCTTGAGGACAGAAACCAACGGTCTAAAATACAGGATTTTAATTTAGGAAAAAATTTACAGATTTAGGATTGATTCTCCTTTACACAGAAATCAGGTTTATCAGTTACATTGTTCATTAAAAATTCATGTTGATTATTATTATTATTATTATTATTTTTGGTAAAGCATTAGCTAATTTAAATATTTTACCCTTGTGCATCCTGTGTATTTTTATTGAATAAAACCCACACAAGTAAGAGGTGACATTCTAACATTCCCCTATTTATATTCATGTTTCCCCCCAAAATGCATTACACTTTAGATAGTTCAGTTCAGTTTTTGATGCAAAAAATTATTTTCCTTTTCCTGCATTGAAGTATATATCTTTCAGAAAACTAAAGGTGATCTTTCAATAACAACATTAAAATGAAAATAAATAAATACAAATTGTGGTCAATTTCACGACTTTCACAGGAGATCTTTTGAGAGGAAAGAAAGTGCAATTCAGAGTGACTTCTCAGGATTTAAAATTTTCTATTTACCTACCGCCTATATTTGGTAAACGTTTTTAGTAAAGTGTGAAGAATAAAATTTAAAGTAGAAATTTCATAGAACAGGGCACCTCCATCTTGGTTTTGTGTCAACTATGGTTATAAATGTTGCCTTTTTCTGCCATGGGATATAGTTACTGGAAGAGGATAAACCAGAAGAATGGTTTATTTTTTCCTCCTCATATGCATAATGTGACCTGACTGTTGCTTGAACTGAAATGGACTGTGATGTCGCCTACTAAATCTTTAATATACATTTTAAAATGTATGCTAGGACAGCACATATGCTGAAGTATTCTTGTATGGGCAGAAATGCTCTTGTGGCACCTTTCATAGCATGAGCAGATTTGACAATACACTTGCAAGGCAATTTATAGTTCCCTTGTGTCTAATGTTCCTTTTTGGAATAAAAGAGAAATACAAGTGATTGTGACAGATCTCCAGTGGCATAGCTAGAGCTTTTGTCGCCCGGGTTGGTCACTGAGTTTGCCGCCCCTCTCAGACCTTCCTCATCACTAGGTCGACACCATACCAGCTGAGCTTTGAGGAATATAGGGAGCAGAGGTATGACGTCATGCATATCCATACCCCCTCCACAAAGCCTGCGGTATACTCTGGAGCCGGTGGGCCGGACGGAGGTGAAGGGGGAGCTCAGTCAGACTACATGAAGTGACTGGCAGAAGAGGAGCTCTGCTCTCCTGATGGTCAATTCATGTAGTGTGGCCAAGCTCCACCAGCACTTCCATCTTGCCCACTGGCTCTGGATTATGCTTGACCCCATGTCTCACGTGAAAAGTGTGGCTGGACGCAAAGCCGGACTTGGAATACAAAGCAGACCTGGAAAAAAAGGTATGCTATCCATATAATTCATTATGTTAGAGTGTGGGGCTGCTAGGAAGCACCTCTAGTGGCCGTCTGAGTGACTAACACTTAAGGTGTTCCTAGGCAGCAATGTAAACGCTACATTTTCTCTGATAAGGCAGCATTTTACAGGGCTAAGACAGCTGTAGTGGTTCTGGTGACTTTAGTGTTCTATTAAGCATCATGTAAATGCAACTTTTATTGCAGAGTGCATATTCTCTTTCTCTCTCTCTCTCTATGCACACACTCATGTTCCACTTCAATAAATCTTTTTAGGGATATCTTTCTGTGAAATGTCAAAGTGGGGTCTATTCATTTAACTCTAACTTGTAGTAAATTAAAATAAGAAAGGCAAACATACCTTATTTTGTAATTTTGATCTAATTCACAACAAAGTTAACTATAGTGAATAGCTTTGAGTAGAGATGTATGTAGGTTCTGTAATGACAAACTTATAGGTGTGACAAACTTATAGGTATGTTTGTTTCTTTAATAAAAAAATGAAAATGTACAGTAAGAATATGCACACACAAGCTCACTGTCACAAACACACAAGCTCACTAATACACACCAGTAGGCTCACTGACAGACAATCTGTCACGGTTCTCACTGAGACATCCAGACACAGGCGCCCCTGAAGTGCACAACAACAATAACCTTGCCTTGCCTTCAGCACTGTTATGGGCAAATGCAAATATTACAAGTTTTAGAATGAAATGTATTTCTTAAACTGTGTACTTTGTCTTTAAGAGATATTGCAAATTGACAAGGTGTTAGAAATGGAACATGTTTTTCATAGATGTTTCTTTAAGCAATAACCTCAGTGCATATTATGTTTGCACCATTTTGTCCCAGACGGATTACAATAACAATAATGCATAAACAAGCTTCAAGGCTATACTACGACTCTTTCAGTACACAATATACTGTGGTAACCCCAAGTTAATGGAACTTCCCCAAATCCGTGAATCTCCCACGACTGTGCACTTACGTCTTAGTATAAACAACAGATAAGCTATTCAGACTTTAAGATGCCATCTTGAACTAAGTCAGGAAAATGTCCATGACGTATGCACCCTTTAGTTATGGCCTTGTATCTTAACTATCATGATTCAATTATTTATCTAGGTAATATGCTGTTATGCTCTTATACGTATGTTTAATATATTTGTTTGTAGGCCAGATTTAAGGGAGGTCCTAAATTGATTTAAAGTAGACAAGTTACTTTTTCATATATGAACTATGGTGACCCTAAAATGAAGACACCTAAGGTATAAATAGGTGTACTTTTAAATGTTAACACGGAGGAGAGACTTGGAGACAGACGCTGCTCCATCTTAAAATAACAGAGAGGCTGACATGATGACATGTTCAGAAGGGTATGTTAACCTATAAATGATATTTGCAAGCATTTAATTTCATCTTATAAACTCTGCTATAATGAATTTTATATGTCTATATTTATATTTTTATATAATAAATATCTAAAAGACAAAACTATTGCTTCCAAGACAATCCTTATTTTATATTGTATTCTCAATTATTTATATATGTTAAATAGAGGATCTCTTACTAACTATTTAAAATTATGGCTAAGATATCTGTATGGTTAGCCCTGCTAAGTTCTATGCTTTAAGACATTATAGTGGTAAATAAGGGAACTGCCAGCGGTTACAGCACTAGGGGGCTGGACTTTACCCGTGGCTGCTCCTATCTATCTAGAACACATGAAGCAGATAATGAGCTGGGTATGTAAGTACTGCCTCGCCCTGGGAACTTTGTCAGTACATTGACAAAGTTAAAGTCATACGGACTTTATACGGACTTTAAGAACACCCCCTACCTTACAGAGCGACTTCCCATTTTATAGAACTATTGTGGGCTTTACATCAAGTTTCTTACCAAAGAGTTTACTGAACTCTATTTCTCGAACTCTCTATCTTCATTTTATTATTAGTTATTTTTATTATTATTACATAGTTGCCTTATCTGTATTTATTGGCGCCGCCTATCTCCCACCTTCTTTCCTATTGCTTTGTGTACTCATAAGGCATGTGAGGAAGCCTTACTGTTCAGGTGTGCTGCTTTATTATTTGTTGTATTTTCTATTTATATTTTGAGCGCTGACCCCTCGCCACTCCCTTTCTGTTTGAAGAGTTCATTGTACCTGGAGTCTTTATGCGTGTGTCTTTATCGAACACTGCATATGAAGAGTTTAACCCTTCTGCTGCCAGGGGTGTAATACTACCAGCAGCAGCATCATTGAAGCGTCATCAGCCAGGCCACTAGAAGAATTCCAGGCTGGCTAATGTCAATTCTGTGCATGTTTGGCATCTGTCATCAGCACGCACAGCATGCTGGCAACAGAGTCAATGGCAGCAGGGCCTCCCTGATATCCACCCTTTCTGGCCTTAAATTTAAAAATAGAAACATAGAATGTGACGGCAGATAAGAACCATTCATCCTATCTAGTCTGCCCACGCATGCTTAAACTCCTTCACTGTGTTAAACTCTACCACTTCAGCTAGACGGCTATTCCATGCATCCACTACCCTCTCAGTAAAGTCATACTTCCTGATATTATTTTTAGACCTTTGCCCCTCTAATTTAAGACAATGTGCTTTTGTTGTGGTAATTTTTCTTCTTTTAAATATAGTCTCCTCCTTTACTGTGTTCATTCCCTTTATGTATTTAAATGTTTTTATCATACCCCCCTGTCTTGTCTTTCCTCCAAGCTATAAATGATCCAAATTCACCCTGAAGTCACTTTGAATCTTAGTTTAGTGAATAACCCTGATAATATTTCTTATTTATATTGTTGTATATGTGATTGTCGTGTGCCTTGCTGACTTAAAAAGACAGAAAAAAAAAGACATAAAGCCATCAAAACTCCTAGTATTAAACGTTTCTTTATAATCTAATTTCTAAATAATATGGTACACAAATAGATAAATAATAATACAGATATAAATAAAGTAACTATTAATTCAGTCAGGCGAATATACAAATGTGAGGTACATGATATTTAATAAATAGAATATTAGCGATATAAACATTCCCTTTCTATCATACAGCACTGCTTTTACCCGGACTGGATTTTATATGCTGGTGTTTCCATAGAGAATGACTAACATAGTAAATATAATTCTTTCAAAACAGAAAGATCGTTTTCAGTTTCTAAGTATCATAGCTACTGGTTTGCACAGTTTCTGTTTAATATCATGGTCATAAAAGATATTTAGATTTCTAGTGCAAAACAATCAGCTCTAGAATACTTTGAGTCTCTCAAGTACTACCTCTTGGCAAAAAGAAATATTTGGATGTTTGCACTATTGGAAAGAACTTATGTGTTTATTAGCCATGTCACAAATTGTAATCAGAGTTTGATTATTCACATTTCACATTGTATTAATAGTAAGTGTAAGCTGTACAAATGTGCAGTCTGCTTCTTCCCATAAACTCTTAAATATACTGAATATTTACTGCCATTGAGTGTAAATATTTTTAACTAACAGTACTGTTACATGATGTCTTGATAACATTCATATTGCATGTTGGTATTGTTACAAGACATATTCTCTAATATGTGATTTACTGTTCAATGTCGTTTTATCATCATTTCATATATCTCTCAAGTCAAATTTGTTTTGGATGGTCATTTCATGCCCTGGTTATTTCCCCATAGTCCCTGCTCTATTTGGACCTCATACGATCTCAGAATTTTCTCAGGAGTTCTAGAAGAAAAACCTAGAAGGAAAAAATAATAAACACTTAGGAATCTGAACCTGTTAACAACGTTAAGACGTTCCATGCCATCCTACAAATAGTGGTCATAGAATTACATGGAACATCTCCATACACAACAAGACCCCTGTAGGGTCTCCCTTCATGTCCCCCATGCTGACATTCATCAGCTCTGGGATTTACCAGATGCCCAGCACCGACAACATGTCAGCAGGGAAAGCATGCAGGGGATGCAGCATGAGAGGTAGGTCTCCCTCTTATGCTGCATCACTCAGTACAGAATGATATCAGAGCGCTCTGTACTTTGCAAGCTGAGAAATTTCTCTAGGTTATGGTAAATGTTATCCTTAGGTTTATGGTTTGCATTATGGTTATTACTAGTGTTAGGGTAGGGTTAGTGTAGAGTTAAGGTTAATGTATGGTTTGTGTTAGTGTAGGGGAAGGGTTCTTGCTCGGTTAGGGTTGCCAAAAATGAATTTAGATCTTATGACATATTAATAATCAGTGGTGATACGATAATCTATTTTGAGTTATTTTCTTTAGTTGCTCTTGATGTATAAAAGATATGATCAAATTATGATTTTTGTTCTTTTCATTTGTTCTCACTTTTAACATTTAAATCATACGTAATGTTGTTGTAGCGGAGCTCCCTGGCTTGGTACCTCCACCAAGGATCGCTTCCAAGCTGAAACCGGGGAAAACCTCAGTGCTTCTGTCCCAGCCGCTGTGACTTTACTGGGGTCCTACTGGAGCCTTTCTGTCCTGGAGCAGGATAGGGTACTAGCTCTATTCCCTCCCAGGGACTGAACTACATACGGTCCTGGGAGCTCTAGTTCTTACAAGGACTTTCCCTGCTGAATCCTCCACGAGCTGGAGCAAGAGGCTGATCAGTAAGTAGCCCTTTCCCCTCCCAGTAACTAGACGACACAGTACTGGGAGCACAAACTCCAGCAGGGAGTCTCCAAACAATGCAATGCAAGCCCCTCCTAGGAATCTCTGGGCCAGGAGATAATTGAGTTAAAGACTGGTAAGCTAATTATCTAATTATCCAGCAACAAAGAGCCCAACAGAAAAAACAGAAAAATACCCCAAAACATCGTAAAATCATATAATAACCCCACATGTCATACAACAGCAAAAAGCAATGATCTGAGTGCCCAAGTTGTCCAAATAGCGCTCAGATCCATTTAGTGTAGGGGAAATGCCACCAGGGCAAATATCAACTTTCGGGAGCTCCTGTGGCCGAAATATGGGGTCCCCACGCTTGGCTCTCATGGAGTGTTTATTTCCCTAAGTCTCAGGCACCTTTCCTCCAAAAAGCTCTCTCCTGGCAGGTCGCAAAGTGGTTCAAACCCTGGACCAAATTGTTCCGTCAACCGCAAGCTCACCTCATGCTGAAAACAGTTCCATAGCGGTCGCGTCTAAGTACCGCCATGGAGATAGCGTTTGGTTCCATTCGTGAGAAGGGAAAGTGCCGAACCAGGGACACCGAGAGAAAGCTGCTAATGGTGGCTGGGCAGGGTAACTCCCGAATGGAATCTGCGACCTGGACCATGTCTGTGTGCAGGAGGCCAGCTTCCACACTCCTCCAGGAGTTCATGGCAAATGTTTGTGGGAAGGAGCATCTGTCACAGTTGTGTTAAATATACTTGTAGAATATTTAAGGAAAACCATTACTGTCCTTTAAAAATATATATTTATATAATGTACGTGTGTAAACGTAAAGAGAGATCCTTAATTTATGATGGACACAGCAAAAATTAAACATTTTAGACATGCACCCGCTGATCCTTTGACACTGTTCATTCAGTGTTAAAAAAGTTTGAGCCATTAAACATGGAATGAGGTTTTCTATCTACCCAAAGACCTGCCCCCACTGGAGCTGTGACTAAGGCAGATATTACTTACTTCCTTCTAGCCATACCGGTTCATACCTGAATGAGCAATGTGTCAATCACAGCTTTCCATTGCTGTTCAGTCTAATGCTTCCTCATTATCAAGAGCAGCAAAGAGGGGATGAGCTGCTGGGAACTCTCGTATAGCATTACAATATTAAAAATCGTTTAACACTGAATGGAGAATTCCACCAGGGAACTCCAGACACTGTAGCTACTTCAATGAGAGGTAGCTGTTACAGTGCCTTCATTGTCCCTTTTAAGCAAATTTTAATCACACACAGGAGGCTAATGCAAACTCTGGGCGTAGGTGATTTATGGGCAGTTAGCTGGCGAATAGAGTTAACTAATCCCAAATAAAGGTGCGCTGTGTCTTTAAGACCAAAATCTTATAAGTGCCAAAAGTGCAATATGTGATAAAGTGCAAAAATATTTGAAAGTGCACTTAGAATATTAAACAAATTTATACATACATATATGCGTCCTCTCCAATAGTAATGAACATATGAAAGGGAGAGATAAAAAACAATAATAGTGTAAATCTATTTAAAAGCGTATAAATACGGTGTGATAAGAACATTTTCACTCACAAAGATAGAGCAGTAAAAGCCTGCTCTAGCTGTATCAGCTTCTTCAAATATTTCCTTTAAGGAAAATGACAGCACGGACAAACGATTCTTTTCATGGATATTTAATGCCCAACTTAGCACAGGTACTCCACCTTCCTCTGCAAACAGTGTACAGTCAGACGGAATAGCTTTCGTTTACTTTGGGGTGTCGACAAGTCCCTTAGTAATCCGCCGCTGTTTTTCACCGCTGTTGCTGGTTCCAACTTCCGGGAGGAGGGGCTTCCAATCGTGCGTAACACGTGGTGCGTAATTTGCGTGATGACGCGTTTCGCCGTACTCACGGCTTCATCAGATCTTAACTATTTCAATAGAATCAAATGGTTGGGAGAGACGGTCGTACACAATGACCGATTGGACTTTGTGAAAACTCGACATGGTTCTGACAATACAAGAAACATTTTAAACATACTAGATCATATCGACTCAACTCACTCACCGAGCCTCCTATTGGCACTTGACGCTGTAAAGGTGTTTAATCGACTAAATTGGAAATACATGGAACAGGTCGATCTTAAATTTGGGTTTCCTCTGACCTTTCTAAAAGGTGTAATGACTCTCTATGAAGACCCCTCTGCCCAAGTCACCAACTCTGAATTCTCTCCAATTCCTTTCAAATCTTAATGGCACTTACCAAGGCTGCCAACTTCCCCAACTCCTTTTTATACTCTCGTTAGAGCCATTAGATTACAGAAGAAGCCACCCACACATCTCAGGAGTAATGTGCAACGTTCTATGTTTGCTGATGACATCCAGATATCACTCAGCAACCCAGAGGTATCATTACAACACATCATGTCTATACTTAAGGACTATAGTGCCATCTCAGACAATAAACTAAACCAAACAAAGGCACAGGTTATACCCATACATTTACCACCAATACTCCTACAAAACCTGACAACCACATAATCATTTTATTCGCAACATATGTATATCAACTACTTTGAGGTTAAAATAATCTAACCACTTCAAGACCGTATTAAATTCAACTATACCCCATTAATCCAGTTGTGTAAAACCAAATTTCAAAACATACTTGCAAAAATATAATATTTAATGATAATTTTTCAACTGTAGGGTAAGAGCTTCTTGATCCAAGGATACATCTGATTGCAATTCTGGGGTCAAGAATGTTTTTTTTTTTTTTCTAGTTAACTTGCTACAACTGGTATATCTCCAATTTTCTTGTATGCCCTCTGCCTTTGACCCTGATTACAAATGTAAAGGTATTAAGCCTGTAGAAGGGATAATCTATATCTAAGCTTCCTCCTCATGGGCTGCAACATTTTGGAACACCACCAACCTCTCACTGATTATACTCTTTTAATATGTGGACGTTCTTTTTTTCAGGCTTAACTATTCATTGGTTTTGGCACACCACAATTTACTTGCTACTACTTGCACAGCTCAAACTTTATTGTATACCCTCGACCTATGCCTCTGACCACAACTACATTTTATTCACAAAAATAACAGAACTAGAACAATTTCCAAAGTCATGTGTTGGCCATCAGGGAACTAACATGGTATTGAGGGACAAGGCCCCGAATTAGGAACAGTTGGGAGGTATGCAATTATATGCCAGGCTAAAAAATAACTGAGCAGCCAATTCCTCAATGACCTCTGGCTATCTGATTATAACAAAGGGTTCGTAGAATTCAGTATCATCAATCAAAACCATAAATGTGCACAAATTTTTATTTTGTTTCATTTGCAATCTGCCAGAGCTCAAAGCAAAAACATCAAAACATACATAATTGCAAAAAAAATATGTGGTTGGCAGTGTTACTGATTATCTTTGCCTTACACAGTTACAGTGATCACTAGTCTTCATGTAGTCTTTGCAGTAAACTGCAATAACAACAAATGAACATTATGCGCAAAGCTAGATCATGTAAGAGTCCTTAGCATTGACTGTTACTGTACAGTATTTGCTATGACAACCTATTCTTTTTGCTCTTTTATATAAACAGCATGCACTTGAGATATCATGTTGAAAGATTACCTCACAGTTCTATTTATAATGAGTAGAAGTATCATAGAAAGAAAATATCAAAACAAAGAGGACATTGATTATGAATAAATATAGGTGTAGCGTCCCTATTATAATTTTTAAGCTAATTCGGACCCATGTTCCAAAACCATCTGCATGCTGAGACTTCCTGGCATAATGATTAAAATGTAATCTATACTTTGCACGAGTCACAATAGAAAAAAAGATCTAGAAGCAATATTCAGATACGCAATCCAAACAGTACTTTACAGTATTTTGTCTACCAACTATCCCATTATCTGCAAATTCCCTTGTGTGAAATTCAGTGTGTAGTTAAATACATATCCAAATTCCATAAAAAACTTAGGAAATGTATGAAGCACCAAGTTCAAACAACTCCTTACTGAAATTTCTCAATTAAGACATTCCCTAAATTTGAATCTAAATGAAAATACATATATATTGTCCACTTATTGTCTGAGTTGCCATAAGATGTAGCTTTAGAAAGCAAAGCAAATAATTATTGTGTACCTCTCAAGTCCGGTGTTCTGAGAAGCGGAACATCGGTGGGAGGGGTGAGAGGGGCAATTGCATCACTGTCTGTTCCCAAAGGGGGAGTACCTTTTGCTTTGTTATTACTATTGGAAAAATAGTTATAATGTGCATTAAATAATTACCAATTGCAATGTTCTGCACTTGTTTTCTATCTAGTAACCTTTGGTAATGTCCTGTAATAAGGTCTAAAATATTAGCTAAAGCTACATTTGAAAATGTGGATGAATAAAAATAAATCAACTGTATGTTTCGTTCCATAAGACACACCTGACCATAAGACACACCTAGTTTTTAGAGGAGGAAAACAAGAAAGAAAATATTCTGAATCAAATGGTGTACTTAACTATTTAATAAACTATATCATAATAATATTTCAACCATGTAAAGTGAACAGCAGTCAACAGTGGCATTAAGAACCATCACACACACACACACACACACACACACACACACACACACACACACAGTCTGTTACAAACACTGGCTTTTACACACACACACACACACACACACACATTGAGAGGCTATTACACACACACATTCACTGGCTGTTACATACACTGGTTGTTACACACATACATACTGGTTATTAAACACATAGGCTATTACACACATTTACATACACACACACTGGCTGTTTCTCACACACACACACACACACACACACACACACACACACACACACATTGAGAGGCTGTTACACACTCACTGGCTGTTACATACACTGGTTGTTACACACATACACACTGGTAATTACACACACATAGGTTATTACACACACTTACACACACACACACACTGGCTGTTTCACACACACACTGGTTATTACAAACACACACAGGCTATTACACATACTGACTATTACATACACTGGCTGTTACATACAGTAGCTATTACACTCACTCACTCACTGGGTCATATATACACACTCACCGTTTCCTATCATTGCTCCATGCAAATCTCGCCAGGTGTTGCTGCCCTTCTCTCTCCCACAGCACTCACCGCCGGGATATGATGTCAGGTGTCCCAGCCGTGCTGCTCGCCGATGCTCCCATCCCCTCTGAGCTGGACACATTTCAAAGAAACCACAGCAAATTTTTACCACAGCAAATGGCCAGGTAAATAATTCGCTCAGGCAGCGAATGACCGGTGGGAGAGGGGTACTCTATGCTCCCACCTCCTGCAGGTCACCTAGACAGTTTTGGCACCCCAGAGCCGGTGCGACCTGCACACATTCACTCCATAAGATGCACAGCCATTTGCCCTTACTTTTGAGAAAAATACGGTACTTCTATTCTAACTAAATATCAGCCATCAAGGAAATAGTTCAATAAATATAAAATAAACAAAACTAAAATAAAACATTCAAAATATATGCCGCAATATATGACTTTATGATGATTAAAAATGTGAAAAAGCTTATGTCACAGTTAGCCACAGATATGTTTGCAGTTTTTTAGCCATATGCAATTATACTAGCATAATGTATATATGAAATCGGATTCTCTATTATTTAAGATTAAGTTGTATTTGCCATGACAGGTAGCCTTTAATTGAACTTTAATCACACACAGGAGGCTGCTGTACGCTCTATCAAATGATTAACAGAGCAGGAGATATAAATTTCTAATTTAAACACATAAGGGAAGTCAGAAAAATGTGGGCCATTTCTTGGACGTGTGCAGAGAGGCTGTATGAGTTGTAACCAGGGGAGGTCTGACTAGGGCTGGATGTACAAACTGATTTAACTCTTTCCTCCTTGCCTGGTAGAGTCTGCCTTTTTTGTCTGATTAAAGTTCAATTAACATTTCAGGAGAGAAGAACTTCTAAAGTAAACAAACTTTGATATAAACATGTAAAAACATTTTTCTTTTATTTTGCATTAGCAATATGTTTATTCAAAGATATAAAATCTATGTTTGCAGATTAAATCTACTAGAATTGTGCCCATAGTTGATTAGGGAATTGCGGTTACAGGGACCAGGTGGAGGACATTGGTAGTCCATACTGCACTCTCTAGTGAGTGGGACAAAAGCAGGAAAAGCCATTGGGCCACACTAACTACATTAACTGACAACCTGAAACAAGTATGCCCTATGGGGGAAACTGCTGAAATTCCTCTTGGTTAAAGAGAACATCACTATGTTATTAAAGGGCTATCCAAAAACCAAAAAGTTCTTCACTGTAATAAAGTATATTTGTTGCATACATCATGACTATCGATAACAGTGGTATTTGTGAGAATGAGTATTATTTTCTTTTTTGAGTCCTCGTGCCTCTGGCAGTTGTCAATCAACACATTCTAAGTAAACAGGTTTCTACACCAGGCATCATTAAATCAGCTCCTTGCTTGTGGATGCAAACTTTGTTCAACTTGTGAGATCGCTATATTTATCCTTGTCAATAAGAAGTAATGCTTTGCTATGCGAAGAAATTCTTTAGCATCATGCTCATTAGCTGCGTTTATGTCCTCAATGCTTCTCTGTCCTCAGTTCTTCTTTATGAGAAGCATTGCTTCTCTTTGAGAAGCATTTCATGGAAGAATAGTCGCTGGAAGTAGCTTGATGACTAACTAACCAAGTGGATTGGGCTGCTATGAAGATGAGGTCTGTGCGCTGGAATAAAGGTAACTTTAAGGATGCTTTTGAACATTTTCTTTTTTGGCCTGCTTGTTTTAAAATGGTTTTCATAACAACAATTAAATTGATACACATAGCGGACTGGAAAATAAAAGTATATTACGTTTTACATATAGTGTTACTTTAATTACCAGATTTCCATACAACCTGGTCAGGAAACGGGAGCTATAGGTGCTGTCACCATGTGCATTTGAGAAGATTAATTTGAGAATGTTGAGCAATTCCTAGATTGGTTTTCTTGAACAAAGAATAATGTTGGTGACATCTAGCTTTTTTTACTTATTCTTTTCAATTTTTTTTTTATCCTTAATTCAGGGCCAATTCAGTTAGAAAAATGTTGAGCAAATTCAAATCAACTATTTAATTCATTTCAGTTTACTTTCTGTTTTTTCAGTTTGTGATTTTTTTTTTTAAAGCATTTGCTCTAAAAGTTAAAGGGAACCTATAGTCCCAAAAGTACCAAAAATAGCAATAGTTTATCTATGGGTTCTCTTACAGCTATGTGATCACTGGCAATCCCCCTCACTTAGCTGTGTACTTTTTTTTTTTTAAAGTAAAAATTTACTTACCTTGTTTCTTGCACTTGGACTCCTCCGCTGTAGCCTCCAGCTCCTCCTCCGTTATATCCTCTGATCTCCTCCAATCCATTGCTCCTTATTGAGAAGTAAATGATTGGAACTAATCATGCGTGGCCAAACGCCTCGTTCCACCAATCAAATGATGCCATCTGCAAGCATTTGATTCAGGGCTGAGTTTCACTTGCTCCTGGAGAAGGTGCTAGCTGTCAGGAAGGCTGTCCCTAGAGGTGTATCTAACCCTGCTAAGTAAACATTGTAGTTTATACTAAATTGACAGGACCACCGCACTCCAGACCACCTCATTGAGATAAATATGAAATAATGAACCAATCAATGTGGATATGCACATATCTTCACAAGTGTTCTCCACGTGTTGAAAAGAGGGAAAAAGAACATTGCTTTAGACCCTTTTACATGTATTGACTTATGCTTTATCCTAAAACCAGCCCACACCCACCTTAAGTCCAACTCTAAACCCTAATATGTGCTATAAATCACCTTGTGATACCAAATCTTTGACTGAATTTTCAGCATTACATATTCCTATAATTATAAACTCCACAGCTGTTTAAACCCAAACTATGCTTGCTATACTGTACTAACCGTTCCTCCCACTGTATATAAATCATGAAACCGCAGCAATACCCCCTACATTGTGCTGTATAATAAACTACAAATATGGAGCACGTACGTGGCACAGTTGCAAATGATATCCTTTGGGGGGGTCTTATTTCTCTCTCAGTAATACAGGGGACTTTGGGGCGAACAATTGAATGGTACTGAGATCAGACCTCGGGGTTTGTGGGACCCCACTCGGGGCACCAGCTTTTGTCAGCATCCCTTCCAGCAACACCCCTGTATCATAGTTGTTGGAAGCATAAGTCTAAGAGCTGTAATACGTAACCTTGGCATCCAGAGGTTTGTGAACCGAATATTGGCTAGGAATTGTGGAAAATGTAACTTACAATCATCTGAACTGCCAAGGTTAGAGATCTCTGGCTTAGAGGCACAAATGAAAACGTAGGGTAAACTTTTTATAGATAAATTTTCTAGCAATCTGATGATTAATACTAACATCTCCTATAGTTGTGCCATTATGACATCTTTGCATAACAGGTACCTGTTAGCTGTGAGAAGAACCACAACCTAAGTACGCACTTCACAAGGTAAGTAAGCAGCTGCAATACCTTAGCCACAGCTATCTGCAGTAATATCTCCAATCTCTGAAACCGAAGTTATAGAGTCGATTCTCACTTGGCGTATACTTGTGTGAAGAGGTAAGATACCAGAGAACTTGTCACACTTCATCTTCGTAAACTTACAAACCTTCTCCGTATGACAAGGACTGGAGAAAGCTATTCACTGGCAAGAAATATTTTATTTTGATAACAATGAATCAAAACCGCAAACTCAGAGCAATCCTTTGTATTCGTTCTGTATCCTTGTGATCATGGGGATTTCACGGGATATAATGTTCTGGTTTATCAGCAATATAAATTTTGTTTTCCATTGATACAGCATTAAATGCACTAAGGTTCTATAACCCTTTGAGATCCAGAAAGTAAAAATAATGCACAACAGGGGATCCCTCTTGCATGCGGGTAGTTTAACAATACTCTGTTGTCATTGCAAATTATGTATATGTCTTTAAAGCACTTAACTGACTACGTAAGGATTAATCAAAATCAAAACACAGATGACTCAAGGCTTATCCACTTTGGTGCTAGGTGCTTTACATTAATTTTTTTTTACAGTTTGCCACTAAAATGATTTTGCTACGTTTATTTACTTTCACAGAATCCCATATTTTACAGACAGTACACAACAAATAGTAAATTGCTGTTGTAATTATTATTATCATTTATATATATTTTGTAATACCAGAATATATGGCATGGCTACTTTACCTAAATGATACAGGATTTTCACACACACACAAAAAAATTAAAAATAAAATTGAAAATAGAATGTAACCTATGCCTTAACATGTATGTGTATGATTGCAATATTGATAAATACACAATTAATGTTTTCCATAGCTTCCCTGATCCCCACAGTTTCAGAGACACATATTATATTAACCCTCTCTGTTCCAAGTGCTGCAAGAAAATTATACCCAGAAGCAACAGCACAGTTTATCTGAATTCAATGTACATACCTGACCTGCAGTTCATCCAGCTGCAAAAGACCAGTATCCCAGCTGCACATCTGCAGTCACCACCACCACCACCACAACGTATTTGATATGCAGAATCTAGGAATGTTTTGTTATTTTTTTATCTGTTTCCCCTTCGGGTTAGACAATGTCTATCATGCTAAGAGATGATGTGGGGGACTTAGCAACTGTAACAAGATGCTCAATAAACAACCCACCCACTGCAAAAAAAAAGAAAAAAAACATGGGATGCAGAGATGCTCTCTTCTCTAGAATTACAGAGAGAGAAAAAAAGCCAGTGTTCTAACTCCACCCCCTAACAAGCCAAAGACTGAATGATCTTACCTGTAGTTAGTGCAGGGGTCCACATACTGCATGCACCTTGATGGGGTACCCAGACACTTGCCTTGAGGCTGCTGCAATTGATCAGAACATTCTATATTCTAATCTAAGCATTCGAATGACAGTTTGCGTAGAGATGTCAGGCGTTTGCAGCAGCCAGAGGGGGGGGGGGGGGGGGGGGTAGTCTTGCAATCGCCACAGGCATACAGTTTTCACCTCTTGCTGTTTTCCTGCCTGCTAATTACACATATCAGACAAAACGATCTCCCCCCCAGCCTTTGCAACATTAATACAACGTAACAGAATTACAGCTTGCTCCATCTAGTGGATTCAGTGGGGGTTCATTACAATTGATTGCAATTGATTTTTTAATCTCCCCCATTTCCCCCCCTCCCCTCTGTCTCTAGAATATCTCTGTTTTCTGTATGAAGTGAATTTGTGGTCCAGGAGAGGCGGGTACAATACTTTGCCATCACGACCACCATCATCATCATCACCCCTCCCTTCATCGCTTCTTTCAGTTCCTGCAGTCTTTCCAATCTTGAGCAGCACCACAATGATGTCACAGAAGACTGTGTGCCTCTAACCTCAAGGGATTCCCCATGGATTCATCTTCTGAATTAAAACCCGGTGACTGCATTATTTGTATTATTATTTTTTTAGAGTACTCTCTATGATTAATGAATCTTGCTGGACTGATCTTTGTTTCCATTAAAACCTACAGCCGTATCATCTTAATGGGAAATTTTAATGGCATTGAAAAAAAAAAGATTATAAAATGCAGGATATTAGCAAAGGTTTACATGGTTATATAATCATCAGCTGTAACCAGGGGGGCAATTAATGGTTGCACTCCAACTACAAACCAAGCTGAAGAGGAGTATTAAATAATGCACTAATATTTCCTATTATGTTGATGGATATACTTTTTGCAGTTTTCCCAGTTGTGATGCTTTGCTGGCTGGCTAAGTTAATGAAAATTCTGTATGTAATATGTATGCAAAATACTTTTCATATATATATTTTAGAGAGAAAGATAGAGATAGAGAGAGTTGTTGATACATTACAATACATTGTGTATTATGACAAAGCAATGACATCAAGGAGTTCTGGAGTCATGCATTTGTGGAAGCCTTCAGAAACTTAAAATTGCATTATTTTTCCCTTAGCATACTAATTCCTGTTATGCATATTTATATAATATATTTTGAAAGGGAAAAAAAAAAATCAGTGTTACTCATGAAGTTTTTATTTTTGTTCTGAAACAGTCGGAGTGCCTGGGACATGTTACTTTAAGGGATCCTATAGTGCCAGAAAAACAAACTTGTTTTCCTTGCAGAATAGGTCGCTACAGTACCCCCCTCCATCGCGCCCCCTCCACGGGGCTGAAGGGGTGAAAACTCCTTCTTCCACTTACCTGAATCCAGCGCCGATGTCTCTCGGCGCTGGGTCAGGCTCCACCCATACTCCTCCCCACAGACGTCAGTCGGCAGGGGAGACCTAATGCGCATGCGGGGCAATGGCCACGCGTGCATTCAGTCTCCCTATAGGAAAGCATTTTAAAATGCTTTCCTATGGGGAAAATCTGATGCTGGAGGTGCAATAGGGAGACAGCACCCAGACCACTTTAATGAGCTGAAGTGGTCTGGGTGCCTACAGTGTCTCTTTAACATTTGAGCGGTTTTGTATTGTATCTCTTTCTACACTGTGGAGTTACAGGAATTGAACTTTACACAGGGTTTAACAAATAAATAATACATAACAATTGAAAATAATCCTCAAGAGCAAGCTGAATTATAGCTCCTTCTATCCTTTCAAACCATGGTAATATAATCATTGGTAGTACCTCTGGCTGCCATTCTACTTGAACATAAAAAAGTAAAATCCAGTTGCCACCTAAGCTTAATTGGGGACTTCTTCAGTGATGTTCCACAGGTATCTTACCCATGAGTAGCAAGTGAGGTGTTGACTGGAGATCTCTAGTAAATATTGTTCTTGCAACCAGCAGGGGTCCATCAGAAGCCATTCTACTATAGAGGACTGCTGTGTGGTCATCTCTTTTCTCCTCACCTATATTTTTTTTTTCTTTCAGATTGCATTAAATTAAATAAATAGAAAATAAATTATTAGAACATTTCTGATATAGCCATGATTTATGTACAAGTAGGATGTACAGGATAATAAACCAAAAATAGAGAAATAATACAAAACTCACAAAAAAATAAACATGAAAACATTTGTTTTGGGACAGGCAAATAGGGACAAAATATTGTTGAATAGTAATATTTTTTGAAAATTTGCATGATGCCAATGGAAATGAGAAGTGTAAGTAAAAATAAAAAAAAAAGGTACGTGAAAGACGTGAGCATTAATTGAGAAAAGATGAAAATACAAATACAAATTCTGTGTGAAAAACATGTAAAATGCAAGAGGATAAATTTTAACTAAGAAATTATCACGTTTAAGTGAAGATTACAATTTAAATATTTGAGGAAAGAGTCAATAAAAAAAGAGAGAAAGATCATATGAAATAATTAGTAAGGATATGTCCATGTAATGAAAATCCAATAAACCTCTCTCTGGCTTAAATGTTTTAGCATATCCCACCCTCCCATTGGAACTCTCAGTCTCCATTGCATTAATGCTAAAATAGATAGTATCATTTTTTACTTGTAAAATATGTCTCCCTATTTATGAGGACCCACAACTGTTTTTTTTTTTTACTCTTATCTGCTTTTTAAAGGATATTGTGTTCTCTGAAAATAGTTTGTTGAACTTATATTTATTTTAAATAATAGATTACTTTTTGTATAGCAACTTATAAAATATTTAAGATTTTTCATTAGCATGAGTGTTAGCAATTATAGATCTTGGATTTGGGTACATTCATATTTGTTTTCCATAGGGAGAGACACCAGTGTGAAACAGACTTTTGATCTGGAAGATACTTTTTCTACATAACACTCATTGTTTCTTAGTACTTCTTTAGGGATTACTCTGATTGAAGTTTGCAACATCGTCTGCCTTACCCACCTTCAAATAAATAAATGATTTCTAACGGAACACTGTAGGAATTAACATAATTTAAGTGCATTTGATAGGTTGTTGCTTCATACAAATGCTGATATTTTCTCCCAGCTTAAATCTCTTTGGTTGCACTTAAAAAGGCTAATGTTTTACAGATTTATGTAGCAAACACCAACTTCTTATCCACACCTCCCCTTTTAACAAAATGTCCTACAGATTGGAATGTAAACAGTGCAGCTCAATCAATGAGCGATCAGTATAAACTGAACTTTTGAATTGACTTTGTCCCCACAGCCAATCACTGTCGTCTTATTATCTGGTACATGAAAACCATGGTAAAAGAATAAGAGACAAATAATTAAGAGGCAGTGATTGGCTTTGGAGCAGAGGGAGGCCAGCTGCTCATCTCACCCTGATCTCTCATTGGTTGAGCTGAATGCATACTCAGAATGCTTCTTGTTGGAACGTAGCCTCTGCCTTCGTGAAAAGTAGGGCCATAGCTAAGAGGACAGTGTTAAACTGCAAAAAGTTGCAAAATATTTTTAGCAACCCTTAGGAGAATAGAATGTGATAAAAACACAGCAAGAATATAAGGTCTAATCTATCAAATGCACTTACAGGGACTGTCCAAATCCAATTAAAATGTATTTTTAAAAAAAATAAATTAAAAAAATCATAGTTTAGTAGATATACCCCAAATTAAATCATTCATGCATTTAATTAAGATTTTTTTTTAATTATAAGTATATTTAAAAACAGCTTACAAAACATGTAATTCTCTTCTCTGCCACCTTCTAAAGCCCTCCTCTCTCCCACTGCCCAGATTTTCTGTGGCTGTCCAATCACAGACTTCCCAGTGCAGCTCAATGATAAATCTTTGCAGTAACTCCCTTACTTCTGGCAGGTTTAAGTTCCAATTGTAAAAAAGCTATAGTATTTAGGATTAAGTATTTCAACTGATTACATAAATCATAAATACTCAAACATTTGTTTATATTTGAATTTCTGTTACATGAAGTTGCAATGAACTACTCCGATTGGGCTGTGAATGAGATTATTATTACATTATACTTTCTTTATAAAGAACCATCATAATCTGGAATGTTGTATATGAGTACAACTAGTACAACAAAAAAGACTAAGCTATAATATTGTAAAGCGCTACGGAATCTGTTGGCGCTATATAAATGGCAATAATAAATAAAATAAATAATACATCAGAGGCAATACAAAATTGGATTAACAAATACAGGAGGAGTTGAGGGCCCTATTGCCTTGCGAATTTACAATCTAGATCCCTTTACATTCAGTTGAGTATCTTTGGTAAGTTTTAGTACTATAACGTTACTTTGCTTGCATTTTTTATTTTTAATAATTGATGTTTATTGACAGAAATGCAGATTGTCACAATAACATTAACATAATGTACACATGATTGCAGCGAGTAAACACAACTATAAAAAATTATAGCAGTTCTGTCGACAGACAATAGATACATTTTAGCAAGAACAGTGATTTAATATTGAAAATTCCCTTTAGGGATTACACGGTTTGCTATACATTCCCCGAGTTTACACATACCTTCTCCAATGTAGGGGACCCCAGATAACAGAAGTAGTAGGGGGATAATTATGATAAGTTCCATGCATTCTTAGGAAATTTTGACTAAGTTGTAAGAGTTTTTTTTTTCTTTAGTTTTTTACTTTGCATTTTTATCAGAAATATTAGAATAATACTCTTTGTCCAAATTTCATAGGCAAGTGTGTGTGTCTGATTGCAATTCGATTGAATTCTAGGCAGACCACCAATGAGGGAGCTTGTCCAATAAGAAAAGGACTTGTATTGCTTATTCCCTGTTTTTTAGCCACATTATACTAATACCAGCATGGCCCAGAAAGCACCATTTTCCACTGAGATTATAGCTGCTTAGATGTTCACTAAGATGTTACAAGCAGCTGAGAGAAGATAGACATTTTGTGAGCTCCGTACATCATGAGCAGTAACTATAACCAATACAAGGATCAAAGGTTAATAATATGCAAAGAAGAAATAATAATAATATGCAAAGGTTAAAGGACCACTATAGTGCCAGGAAAACATACTCGTTTTCCTGGCACTAAAGTGCCCTGAGGGTGCCCACACCCTCAGGGACCCCCTCCCGCCGGGCTCTGGGGAGAGTAAAGGGTTAAAACTTACCTTTATTCCGGCGCCGGGCGGGGAGCTCTCCTCCTCCTCTCCGCCTCCGATCCTCCCTTTCGGCTGAATGCGCATGAACGGCAAGAGCAGCAGGTCTCATAGGAAAGCATTTACAATGCTTTACAATGCTTTCCTATGGACGCTTGCGTGCTCTCACTGTGATTTTCACAGTGAGAATCACGCAAGCGCCTCTAGCGGCTGTCAATGAGACAGCCACTAGAGGCTGGATTAACCCTATTATAAACATAGCAGTTTCTCTGAAATTAGAATGCTCTCTCTTGAAAAAATATCAAATAAATAATATATACATATATTTCTTCTATTTAATGTGCCAGCTGATTTCCTGATTTGTTTCAATATGCTGATTATCAGGGAAGGAACAAACACCTTTAAATCGCACAAAAGAGCTGCTTTCTCATTTGAGATTTGGTAGTTTTCTGAATAAAATGATCCTTCAGGCGAAATAAATACATCTAACATTACACACATTAACAATGTACCTGTCTGGTCATTGGAAACAGAGGCACTGCTGAATGCCCTAGGCTCAGTCTGCACTGATCTCTTGCCTTTAAGAATTAACTTATCTTCATTATTTCATGTGGCCGGTGCTGTATTATCAATACGATCCCTTCTGTATCATCCATCATATAGTGTGTCTAATGATCTAAGTGGTTTGGGCAGCATTCAATGAACAGCATGTAATGAGAGCAAATGCTGAATTTATTTTAGATGCAATATAGTTTGGATGCTCATTTGTAGTATTGTGCCAATATGTAATGTTACATTCTAAATCCGTGGTATAAGTATTTTTGTGTGTGTGAATGCAAAATAACTGTACAATCAAACTAGCACAGTTCCATTATGGCACTTTAAAAGGAACACTGCAGGCACCATAACCACTATCATGTGTTGCAGTAGTTAAGGTGCCAGGAGTGGGTAAATTGTCAAACCGTAAATAGTTTGACAACTTGGCTAAGGGTCATCCATAGACACCTCCTCTAGAAGAGCCGGTAGATCTCTGCACTGAGCTTGTTCAGCTGTGCATGCCATTTAGTGTGGTATTTATTTTTTCTATAAATTAGCTTTAGTATATAAATATCTGTGCTTTAAAATTTGCAGAACTGTGTTGGGTTCACATTTACAGCACCTCCTGACCACAGGCTCTTCATTACAAGGCTCTTGGAATTTTAATTGTATTTTCCACACATAAAAATAAAAAAAATAAAAAATAGAGAAGTCACAACTCACTTATTACATACTCTTTCCAGTCGCAGATGGTCCTCTCCTACAATTAATTTTGAAAGCTGAATATCCATCCAATTATGCTACTCATTTCCCCAAGTCTTGTTCATTGACAAACCCAATGGCTTACCCAGAAATGCCAAGCAACGAAAAATCGTATTGGTCCATTGTTATTTATCATTGGGAGCATAGGTGTTGATTTTACTGAACAAATCTTGAGAAGGATACAGCGTAATAATGTGGAATTGGCAATAAAACTCTTTAGTTTTCAAGCCCTGAGACAGGATTACTTGGGATTATTTTTTTAAGAGACTCTATTACTGCCAAAACAACTTTAGCATAATGAAGCAGTGTTGGTGTAGAGGTCATGCCTCTTTACTCTCACTGCTCATTTTCCTGTCATTCAGGAGTCAAATTCTGTCTTTCAGGAGTCAAATCACTAGTTACACCTCCCTGCATGTGACTTACACAGCCTTCCTATACACTTCCTGAAAATAGACATCTAATATTGCACATTCTGTTTAATTTAGAATTTCATATCTCCTGTTCTGTTAATAGCCTTGTAGACCTTGATGGATCCTTTTGTGTGTGATTAATTTAGGATGTGTGAGTCACAGCCAGAGGTGTGACTTGGGCTGCATAGACAGAAATAAAAATGGTTTTACTCCTAAATGGCAGAGAATTGAGAAGGGAGACTGCAGGGGAATAATCTCTCAACCGAACTGCTTCAATAAGTTAAAGTTGGTTTGATGCCTATAGCATCCCTTTAAGCCTATTTCTAGTGGCAATTATTGTGATCCCACAGTAACACCTTGCTCAGTATATCTAGGGAGTATCTGCTTTACTTTGTTGATAAGACCATTGAAGGTAAAAATAAAAAACCTGTGAATGTTTGCTAACATTTCATATATTAACCAGTTTTATGGTTGAGATTAGTCTGACATGTAACAGGATAAGCTATGGTGGAAAACATTTTTCAGCTGAACCACTTCATCTACAAATGAAAGTTTCGGCATGGCAGAATTTTGTGCATGTGGTGGTTTGGCTCATCAGAATTTCATCTGCCAAAAAAGATTTGGAAAAACTAATCAGACTAACCAAAAGACTATGAAAATGGCCCAATCAACGTACTACAAAATATATGCATTATATAAATATTACGTATACATTATGCAGTACCCTGATAGGTGCGCTTTCCTGCTATGTGGTTCACAGACCAAGTGAGAAAAAGTAACCAATAGATAGAAAAAGCACTGAATTGAGTACTGTAAATAAATAAAATATATATATATATATATATTTTTTTTTTAAGAGTTATTTGAAAATTACTGACCCTCCCGATCTCTGTAGACCAGTCAGATCGACAATATCGGAACTGCAGGAGTTGTTACACAGTGTGCATCACTGAGAATACTAGCTTTGCAGCTATTTCAAGCCAAGATTTCATATACCCCAAAGAAACCATGCTAAACTAATTTAATACATATTGACTTTAGGAGTATATCTACTAGAGTTTTTTTTTTGTTTTAGAACTGTGCCCCAGAATTGCTCCTTTCATGTGAGCGTATGTGTCCATTATTATAAATTAATCCATTGCATGTAGTGATGTCCTGAATGGTTCGCTGGCGAATAGTTCCTGGCAAACATCGCTTGTTCGCATTCGCCATGGATGGCGAACATATGCGCTGTTCGGTCCGCCCCCTATTCGTCATCATTGAGTAAACTTTGACCCTGTACCTCACAGTCAGCAGACACATTCCAGCCAATCAGCAGCAGACCCTCCCTCCCAGACCCTCCCACCTCCTGGACAGCATCCATTTTACATTCATTGTGAAGCTGCATTCTTAGTGAGAGGAGGGACAGTGTAGATGCTGCTGATTTGATAGGGAAATTGATAGCTAGGTAGTATTCAGTGTCCACTACAGTCCTGAAGGACTCATTTGATCTCTGCTGTAAGGACAGCACCCCAAAAAGCCCTTTTTAGGGCTAGAACATCAGTCTGCTTTTTTTTTTCTGTGTAATGTAATTGCAGTTGCCTGCCTGCCAGCCTGTGTGTCAGGCTCACAGCATATACTGTGCCCACTTGCCCAGTGCCACCACTCACTCACTGGTGTCACAATAGCTTGCATTTAAAAAAAACAAAAAAAAAACTTCTTTGACTGTAATATAATAGCATTCCGTTTCCTTCACTAGTGTGCGTTTCAGGGCCTGCCCAGTGCCACCACTCACTCACTGGTGTCACAATAGCTTGCATTTAAAAAAAACAAAAAACTTTTTTGACTGTAATATAATAGCAGTCAATTTCCTTCACGAGTGTGCGTTTCAGGGCCACCACCACCAACACTAGCACCACAGCCGCTTCACTTGGTATGTCAGAGGAGTTAT